>NC_068938.1:32362158-32419977 GCF_016801865.2 Culex pipiens pallens | reverse complement strand
GCCCAACGTCTACAATATCGAAGTGTAAACAAAGAGTTCATCCTGCACACGCCAGATTATATTACATTAGGAATGAGCAGAACAGCATCTTTGTTTACATTTCGACACTGACCCAAATACATTCTCATGAATTTTTAAAACAACAAATTACAAATTAACTTAACATACTTTAATTAAAATCTGAAGTTATTTTTTAAAAGGGTCCAGCAAACAAAATGTTTTTTTTTTGCTTGGGTGTTTTTGAATACCCTTTAATCGATCGCCTCGAGGCGGTCTGTTTCAAAAACAACCAAAAAAGAAATTTAGGTTATTGGACCTTTTAAAAAAGTCTAAAAAATATGCTCTCAATGTGAAAATCAAAGTTTTGATTTGCGCATCAACATACTCGGTAAATAACAAGTAATTAATTTGGGTGGCTTGCCGTTGTACGGCTTTTGCACTTTCAATGATATCGCAATTTGGAAATGGAGGTTTTATTTTTTTGCGAAAATGGCTAAACTTTGTAGTGGATAAAAATCGAGATTCAAACAAACAAACAAAATTGCACTTTTTTGTATTTGATAGTTTGCCAAACTTACAAACTTGTTTGCGGCAAACTCGCCAACAAAGTCAAATGTATGCAGGCTGACAATTCTGCAAACAAATGCAGGAAAACAAACAGAGCAGGCAAACTGCCAAACCGTCGAAAAAAAAATTTGTTTGCGGGTTTATTTGTTTGTTTGACGTAGTCTAATCACAGAGTAAGCCAGAGTTATCACTGTCACTTGATTTTTGGTTCCACTTGGTGGTACATTGCAGGTACATTGGACGCCTGCAACCAGCAAACCTTATGGAAACAAAAAATAAAAAGACATTTCTTCGGACTGTTCGCTCTGGGTTACTCTTTGGCAAGCTCTGTGGTCTAATACTTCCTTCACTTGTTTTGATAGGTTTTGATGGTATCAGCAGCCCCACCAAATTTGAGCTTAATCTAATTTATTATTAATTATTATTAATTGTTAATTAATCTTATTTCTGAAATATTGGTTTTATTTTGCACTTTTTTGAGGTGGTTTGATTCATATAACTTTTGGCAACATTGCCGCAATGTTCAAAAAGAATCGTCGATATTTTTGTAACTCCACCGCGACCACTGCGACAAATGTCATCCTGACGCAACAAATGTTGCGCAACATTTTTGCTGCTGTTTTGGGTGTATTCGATTTTGTTTGTTTTCTGTTTCTGCTGCTTCTTGCTCGGTGTGTCATTCGTTGTTCAGAGTTCCTCCGTGAAGGGAAGCTCGTCGATTTTTTAATCGCGTTCTGCCCCCCCCTTTGAGGATATTTTTGTGCAATCATTTTTTGGGAGTAATTTCCAGAATTTTCGTGCGATTCGTGTGTTATTGCGTGATTTCCGCGTTGGATTACGTGTTTCGTGTAGTGTTTAGTAGAGTAGAGAAAACACGTCTTGTCTTGTAGACTGTTCGCAGTAGAATGATTTTATTTTTGCTCAGCTTACAGACGTCGACTTCCAGAGCCAAATCCTCCATGACCGGATTACTTCGATCTACCAATACTCCTCCCTAATCCGATATTCCAATGGCCTCGCATAGCTTCGTCTGCTTCTGGCTGTTCATCGGCTTCGTGAATCCGTCCGCTGGCTGCTCAACGGTGGATACGTATCCCAGCTTCACAAGTCCATGCTGCAGACTCTCGTGCACGAAGTGGTAGCGAATGCTCACGTGTTTCGTGCGTGGATTGTACGAACCGTTACTAGCGATGGCGATTGCAGATTGATTGTCGCAGTACAGGTCCACAGGCTCCACCTTGAACATCTGAGCTCGCAGGTTGTTCCACCACATGGCTTCTTGAATCGTCCGAGAAAGCGCCATGTATTCAGCTTCACACGACGACAAAGCCACTGTCGGCTGCTTCTTGACGTTCCACGATATGGCTCCACCTTGCAGAGTGAAAACGTAACCAGTTGTGGACCTCCGATCATCTGGATCTCCTCCCCAATCGGCATCGGTGTATCCTCTGATCTGGTCGGCACCTTCCTTCGAATATTCCAGCTTCTTGTTAGCAGTCCCCTTCAGGTAGCGGAAAATCCTTTTAACCGCGTCCCAGTGTTGCTTTCCAGGGTTGGCAGCGAACTGGCTCACCATGTTGACTGCAAAAGCTATATCCGGCCGTGTCACTTGAGCTGCAAACGAAAGACACCCAACAGCTTCCTTGTACGTCACCTTATGCATCTCCTCGGCTTCCTCCTTGCTTCCAGGACTCATGGTCTTGTCCAGCCGCAAGCTCGGTTTCGCAGGCATAGCAACCGGATAACAATCCGCCATACCGAACCGCTTCACAATGTCCTCGACGTAGGCCTGTTGATCCAGCCACAGCTTTCCATCCTCGCGATTCCTTGTGATCCTGATTCCAAGACAGTGCGATGCCTGGCCCAGGTCCTTCATCTTGAACCGTTTGTTCAGATTCGCCTTCAACTTTTTCTTCACGTTCAGGTCGTTCGTGAAGATGAGAAAATCATCCACATAAATCGTCACGAACAACAGCTTATCGCCCTGGAACGACCAGTACAGACACGGGTCAACTGCCGAACGATGGAGTCCAAAATCTTGAAGAGCCGCGTCCAGTTGAGTGTTCCAAACTCGACTTGACTGCTTTAGACCGTATAACGCTTTCTTCAGTCTGCACACCCTTCCTCCAGCATCCACGAACCCTTCTGGTTGTAGCATGTAGATCTCCTCGTCGTTCAGCTCGCCCTGCAGGAATGCGGTTACTGCATCCATCTGATCGATGTCCAGGTTGTACTTCACCGAAAGCGCCATCAGGTACCGAACCGTTGCATACCGCACCACCGGAGAATAGACTTCGTCGTAGTCCACACCGGGCCGTTGTGAACAACCCTTCACCACCAGTCGCGCCTTGTACCGTTGTACAGTACCGTCCGGACCTCGCTTTGTTTTGAACACCCACTTGTTCCGGATTGCCTTTCGTCCATTTGGCAAATCAGCAAGCACCCACGTTCTGTTCTCGCTCAGAGAGTTCATCTCTTCCTGCATGGCCGCAATCCATCGATCTCGATCTGCCCGTAGCAAAACCTCCTCGTAGCTCTTCGGGTCTTCCATCTCAACAATAACGGATTGCATCGGGGATGTGGCAGCTGACTGTGGGGAAACATTTTGGCCAGAAAAAGTACCATAACAGTTGAATTCGTTGTACTTGCCTGGGACTCGGCGCTCCCGACCGCTGCGCCTCAACCCTTGCTGCTCGTCAGCTGGTCTGTTTAGTTGCGGTGGGAGCGCATCTTCAAGGAAGTCAACCAAGGCTTCAACGGGCTCCTCCGGGGGTGGATCTTCATGACCAATTTCGATCACGCCCGCTTGATCTCCCTCGTCCCGCCGGTCTCGAACGACGTCCTCACGCTCGATAGGCAACTCAGGCTGCATGGCTTCAACAAAGTGCAATTCCATGAATTCGACCGGTTTCAGAATCAGCTCACACGCCACGCTCTTATTTGATGAACCTTCTTCAATGGCGACGACATCCCGACTGATCACAAAATCTCCCGTTTCAGGATCATAGACACGGTACCCCTTTGTGCCCTCGCAATATCCAACGAAAGTACCTCTTCTTGATTTCGGGTCAAACTTCTGTCGTCTTACCTTCGGGATGTGCACCATCACGCTCGATCCGAAAACCTTCAGGTTCTTGAGATTCGGCTTCTTTCCGGTCCATGCTTGTTCCGGCACCATGTCTCCAAGCGTTCGTGTCGGACAACGGTTCACCAAGTACGCCGCTGTCGAAATCGCCTCAGCCCAGAACTCCTTGCCCAGTTTGGCCTCGTTCAGCATGCACCGCGCTTTTTCGACCAACGTCCTGTTCAGTCGCTCAGCCCGACCATTCTGCTCTGGTGTATACGGACACGTGGTTTGATGACCAATCCCGTCCTGCTCCAGAACCTTGCGGAAATCTGCATTCACGTACTCTCTGCCATTGTCCGTACGTAAAACTCGCAATTTCTTACCAGAATCTCGTTCCGCTCGAGCCTTGAACCTCTTGAACGCATCCAGTGCCTGACTCTTCTTCTCCAGAAAGTACACCGTGACTTTGTGACTCGCATCATCCAAGAACGTCATAAAGTACCGACTTCCTCCAAGCGAAGGCACCTCCACCGGACCACACAGGTCAGAGTGGACCAGTTCTAAAAGTTCAGTTGCCCTCGAGCTGCTACTTGGAAACGGCTGTCGAGTATGCTTCCCTTCAAAACACGAGACACAATCTGGCAGCACGCCTTCCTGGAACTCGATTCCATCCGCCATCCGTTTGAGTTTCTGCAAACTCCCAACGTTCAAATGGCCGAGTCGCTTGTGCCAAAGCTCCAACTTGCTCACCAGAAACGATCTCTCCGGTCTTTCCAAACGGTACAGCCCATCGTTCTCGACGCCAGTGATCACCAGATCACCGTCCAACGACCAAACTTCACATCGGTCCGCCGTAAAGACCACCTTGTTGCCGCGCTTACAAATGGCACTTACCGACAACAAGTTCGTTGCAAGATCCGGGATCTTCAACACCTCGCCAACGTTGATCTCGCCTTCACGTGTGTCCAGAGCAACAGAACCCTTCGCAACGGCCATCATGTTGCTGCTGTTCGCTGTTCCAACTTCATGGTTCATCGGTACCTCATCCGTAAACTTTTGGTCCGACCTTGCCATGTGAGTGGTGGCCCCCGAATCAAAATACCACTCCTTGGTCATCACATCACCCATAGCGAAGATACAGCACAACCCCTGGGGTTTCCGTACCTTCGTGGTCACTTTCTCCGGACAATTTGCAGCAAAATGTCCAACCTTTTTGCAATTGTAACAAGTCTTCGGTTTCTTCGATCCTGCTGCCTTGGATGAGTTGAATCTGGCCGAACTGTACAGTGCTCCATCCACACTCGAACTTTTCGGTCCACGTTCAACCTTCACGTCCTGCAGGATCTTCGACTTCACGGCATCCGCTGACATCGCCTTCCCAGACGCCTCGAGTCCCATGATCATCGGCTCGTAATGCTCGGGAAGTCCCATCAGCAGAATTCCCGCCAGCCAGGAATCGTCCACCTTGAACCCGATTGCTGCTAGACGTTGACTCGCAGTCATAACTTGATCGACGTAGGCTTCGACACTGGCACAGTTGACAAGCTTCACGGATGTAAACTGTCGCAACAATCCAATACGCCGGGTAGAACCGCTATCCTGGAAAGCGTTCTCCAGCTTCTCCCAAGCTTCCGCGGCGGTTGCCGCATCCGCCACATGACTGTAGTTGTAGGACTCCAGACTTAAACAGATCGCCGACAACGCGCGCAGCGACAGATCTTCGTCCACAGCAACTTCCGCCGGTGGCTTGACCGCTGACCAGGTTCCTTCTCGGATCAGCGTCATCTTCATAGCGAACGCCCAAGTGGTGTAGTTGTCCCGGCCTCTCAATTTCTCGATAGCCGGAAGCGAAACAGAACCACCGTAGGCGCGACCGCCTCTGCCGACTTGACCAGCATTCTCTTGACCAGCATTTCCACCTTCTCCGTTCTGGTTTCGTGCTGGATCTCGAACTGGTGACCTTCTCGTCGACATCTTCAAATTTCAAAATTAACTTCTTGAACTTCTTCTAGGTTTGAGCTGGGCCCATAACCTTTAGTAGAGTAGAGAAAACACGTCTTGTCTTGTAGACTGTTCGCAGTAGAATGATTTTATTTTTGCTCAGCTTACAGACGTCGACTTCCAGAGCCAAATCCTCCATGACCGGATTACTTCGATCTACCAATATAGTGAAATGTCGAAATAAGCGAGTTTAGTGCACCCAAAGTGCGCTCTAAGATTGTGCAAATTGTGTCAGAAAAAAGTTTTTTCTTCTCCGTTTTGTTGTGTGTTGGTGAGCGATAGTGACCTTCCTGCAAGGCGCGTATCAAATAACAAAGCAATTTCAGCGCAAGAAGCTTGGAAGCCCGATAAAAACAACAAATTTCGATACTGTCGGCGGAGGGTGTAAAGGAATTTTCGCTCAGGATTGTCCCACGCCCCCCGATAATGGAGGATTTCACACCTTTAATAAATCTACAGGTAGTAGCTCGTGGTCCTTTAATTTTTCCCCAAAACAAACTCTACTCTACTGTGCGTATCACATCTCCCGAGCAAACACAAAGACACAAACATCCTGTTTTCCAGACAATTTCCATCTTTGCGGAAATTTTCCTGCAATTATCCTTCCCACATTGTTCCAAATCCCATTCCACACCGAAAATTAGGGGGAGAGAATCTTCCCTGTTGCAGTCGCGAGTTGATTCCCACCTCCCATTGTGATAATCTCTCCCACTTGCACCCCAGGATCTGTGTCTCTTTTTTTAAAGGGGAGTCACTGCCATTAAAAGACCTTTATGAATGAGTTTGTAACAATTGCCAGGATTACTGAAATAATACCATTGCTAACATGAGATTTTTTTTGCTTTCCACTGATTCCATAAATTATAACAGAGAAAGTAAACTGCAAAACGCTTTCCTCACCCTTCACAAAAAATCTACCTGCAAGGATCTAAACGATAAATAAAAAAACAGCACCATTTAGCAGCGCAAAAAGCAAACAGATTACAAATTTCGCGCTGCTCGTCGTGAGGTTCCTGTTGCTCAACAGCGAGAGAGGACACAAACAGTCGCGAACCGAGAGTTTACAATTCAGTTTTGCCATCCGTGAGTTCTTTCTTTTATGTTTCCCCGATTTCCATTTTTTTCTTGCTGCTGCTCCCTTTCACCTTGAAATCCAGACTGTGTGGTGCCACCGCCGACACCATCGTCCTGTTCTGGTTCAGATTCAAAAACTGTTGTTTGCATAAAACATTAACACTCCCCTTTGGCTTGCACTAACTTCGCCCCATGCACACAACTAACCGTTTGTACTAACTTTTGTGCCCAGCCCTCCGCGTAGCATTGCTAGTTCACCTCACAGGTTGTCTTTTGAAATTGCACTTTTAGAAAAGTTGTCCTTCAATTTTCGTCTTTCTTTTTCTTTAAGCCTCTGTATCTCAGCAACCAAAGGTCCAATCTTCAATGTCCCTGTGTCAATTTTATAGCAGATTTTTTGAAATTTTTAAAAATCGCGGTCACTATTGCGGGCATCAGGATTAATTATCATTCCGCTGCGATCGTACCCCGCCGTTGCGGAAGTCGCATAGGTCCCTTAGTAGGCTCAATTGTTGGCATGCTCGATCAACATGCTTCATTTCATAAGATCGAAAAACTGCGAAAATTTCGCTAAAATCAAAGTTTCGGTGGCTTTATCTTGAAAACGGAGCCCTTTATCAAAAAATCTGTTGAGTACATTTCGATTGCAAATTCAATTTTACATTTAAAAAAATAAGGTCAATTTTTTTTGTATGAAATTTCGAACTTGTCCAAAAATCACAATTTTTTCAAAAATTCATAACTTGACGGCAGTTTTTTTTACCATGCTTCTCTATGGCTCAAAATCAAAAACTCTCGAAAATCAAAAAAATACGTATTTTAGGAAATTGAGTTTATGTGAAAAAAGGTTAATAAAAAAATCGTAAATTTTTTTTCCGTGTACCTTTTTTTTCTCAATAGTCCTCAACAATACCTTCAACTTTGCCGAAGACACCAAATTGATAAGAAAATTCACTCAAAAGTTACAGCTGTTTGAATATTTACGTACCATTTTTGTATGGACAGCTACCAAAATTGTATGGAGACTTGTATGGGTGAACCAATGACACAAAATAGCATCTTTGGTCATAAGAAAGGCCCCCACAAATTTCGAGCCAAATCAAAAAATAAAAATAGTCGAAATCGGGCGATTCCGTAGAGAAGAACTCATGTACAGTACCGCAAAAAGTTTTTATTTTGCTTAAATTTTTGTTTTCGTCAAATCTTACATTTTTTGAAAACTAATGATTGCAAAACAACTGAACTAGTGTAAAATGCATTTTAAAACATTTTATTTTCATTCATATGTTAAAACTATGGCTTGTTATTTAAATTTTTATATTTTTTTAAAGAGGCTGCCACGCTAACCACTAAACCACCGGACCCGGTGAAAATATGCCATTTATTCGGCATTCGGCATATTGAGACGTTCCTTCTTTCTGAGCAAAAGACAAAATTCGGCCTTTTGAATTCCGGCCTCCCGAGATTCTGCCTTTTAAGGCAATCCCCATTAACCAATAACTAAATTCTGAAAAGAGAACATTTATTTTATATTTTTTAAAGCAAATCAAAATTACAGAGTCCTGGTTTTATAACTTCTTCATACAGAGTATTCAAGAGGCAACAACATTTCATTTAAGCCCTTAATAAGAGTTTTTTTTAGAAACATCTTATTTTTTTAAATTTTAAGGTACTTAAACTATTTTTTACCATTAATTCTTTTTTGATTTGCGAAATGTTTTCAAATCATTTAAAAGTTTTGCTTGCGAAAACAATAACAATAACAATCGCTGAATAAGTGATACGGGAAGTTTTAACAGTTCATCCTCCCTGGTTCATGCGTTCCCTACGTAAAAACGTTACTTAATCCACCTTTAGGTGGTTGGTGCCTTCCTCAAATTTAGAGCGTAATGCTATCCAAAATAGATACAAAAGGGCGGACCTTTCAGTGTTTTATCAACTTGATTCATTATTCATACCATCAGATTGGGTAGTCAGATCTTCATAATTCAGGGCTCTTATGTGCTTATAACTTTTGATAGGGTTGTCAGATCTTCAATCTTTTGAACTCGTTGAAAAGGTCTTTCAATTACCTATCCAACGAGAGGTTGCATGATAGATCCGGACAACGTTTCATCGAAATATATGAGATCCGGCCTTTAAAAAGTGCATAAATAACACTTAAGTGCTTATAACTTTTGATAGGGTTGTCAGATCTTCAATCTTTTGAACTCGTTGAAAAGGTCTTTCAATTACCTAACCAACGAGAGGTCGCATGATAGACTCGGACAACGTTTTCATCGAAATATATTAGATCCGGCCTCTAAAAAGTTCATAAATAACACTTAAGTGCTTATAACTTTTGATAGGGTTGTCAGATCTGCAATCTCTTGAACATGTTGGAAAGGTCTTTTGATTACCTATCCAACGACAGGTCGCATGATAGATCCAGACAACGTTTTCATCGAAATATATGAGATCCGGCCTCTAAAAAGTTCATAAATAACACTTAAGTGCTTATAACTTTTGATAGGGTTGTCAGATCTGCAATCTCTTGAACTCGTTGGAAAGGTCTTTCCAATACCTTTCTAAAAATGTATAACATGACGGGGTTTCTTACAAAAACCACCCTTTTTACAATCTTCCGGACTTTTGTTAAAATCGTTTTTTAGCGTAACTTTTGAAGTACTTAACTAAACTTTATAATTTTCAATAGCGACTTATGGGACCCCAAGACGGATCAAATGAGACCAAAACGGTCCAAATCGGTTCAGCCAGTGCCGAGATAATCCAGTGCAAATTTTTATGATCAACATCCCACCACACACACAGACATTTGCTCAGAATTTGATTCTGAGTCGATATGTATACATGAAGGTGGGTCTAGGAAGTCAAATTAAGAATTTCGTTTTTCGAGTGATTTTATAGCCTTTCCTCAGTAAGGTGAGGAAGGCAAAAAGCCTTTTTGCATAACTAATTAGTTTTTCCATGATGGCTCCATACAATTTTGCGGGCTTTCTGATCAATTTAATGTCTTCTTAAAAATTGTAGGTTATGATACATATTTTAGATTTTGTGCGCTAGAATTAAGGAAAATCCAAATCTGGTCCCGGAGAAATGATCTTTTGAAAAAAGATTTTTTTTTTGTAAACATTGAAAACAAAACTTCACAAATAATTTTTTGATTCAAAATTGAATTTGCAATCGAAATTACTTCACACATTTTATGATTTAGTATACACTAAAATTTAATTTAACGTTTTGAAGTTATAGCATTTAACATATTTTTCCGAAAGATGTTCAGTTTTTTTTTTGCAATCGAGTATCCGATATGAGTAGTAGTTTGAGAGTTTGCTTCATAAGAAATATATTTTGTTCACTGTCAATCGGCTCAATACTGTATGAAGAAAAAGCACCATTGCAAAAAATATTTGCAAATAGCTGAGAAAATTTCCTACAATTTTAATTTTTGGCAACATAGTTTGATGTTTTTTTAGAAATCAATTTGTTTTTTTTTTATCTGTATTTTCGTTACTAGATTTTTTACCATCCTAAACTCTAGCGCAAAATATGCCTTTTTTGTCCTCTAAATTTTTTTTTTCAAAACGGTCTCTTTTCACATGGCAAAAAAAAATACAAAATTAAAAATACGAAACAAGTTGTGAAACTCTAGAAAATTACTTAGTAAACACATTTTAAATAAACTGTCATTTTAACGTGACAATTTCCCGAGGCACCCGAGTACTTTCGAGTAAGACATTATTCAACATTAAGAAGTGTTCCGAAGTTGTGAATTTCAAGGAACAATATACTTACTGAAAACTTAGGTGAAATGCTTAGGAAAGAAAGATAATTTAATTCAGTTTTTTTGCGTATCCTGGGCTGCTCACAGAATGAAATAATAGCTAATGTGCATTGTATAAAAATATAAGCCTTTATAGCCCATGAAGCTTTTAATCCGCACTTCACCTACATCCGCCATCCGGAAATAGAAGTTCCGAAAATCCACCATGGAAAAATCATCCCCTTTTCGCCACAGCCCGTGAAAACCGGCTTGTCGCCAACCACGGCGATCCCATCCAATGGTCACTTCCGGCGGTTGATGCCGGTCGCCAGCATCGGCAGCCGGCTAAAATCGCACGTGCTTCCACAACCCCAAAGCCACCCTCCCACACACGTGTGTGTGTGCTATCTAAACAAGCACCCAAAAAAGTCAGTGCCGGTTTTCGTGGAAAACCGGAAAAACCTGACAAGGCTCCTGTTGACAGCTCAAGTGGGTGGGGGAGAAAAGAGGATTTCCTCCCCGAAATTCTGGCGAGGGGTGGTTTCGTCTGGTCTGTGCGCGGGGGTGTACAAATAGACATTTTCGTATAATAGGCTTTTGGCGGGCGCCATTATCGTTTTCATCTCCGATGGAACTCTGGACCTGGCCGAGGAGGAGCAAAATTTAAAGAGATGAAACAGCAGAACCGAGTTCGGTGCGATAACGCGTGAAGGCATCCGCCGAGGAATTTCGCAGTGTAATATTTGAGTCGTCGTAGAATACATTGCTCCCACACTGACTGGTCGATAACTTCTGGGGTTTGGGCGGAAAGAAGGAAAGGATAATATTTCTTATGTATTTTCTCTGCGCTGGCAATCAAACGTGAATGCCTTCGGATAAACTTTTCCTACAGCTAGGAAAAGCAAGCAACAAATAGCATCCAGGCAAGGAATAATAATGTTTGGTTCGAGGGCTTTAAAGTTTGTTTGCTTTCTTCCAAGCGAAGTTTGAACTTTGTGGATCGGAAATATTTTTAATAAACCCTAAATTTAAAGCTAGTATTGATTATATGCAGGTAGAAAAAAACTAAGTGAAGATGAAACTTTACAACGAACAAATGATACATTTTGTTCTACATTAAAACATTTCATTTACTCAGCTATCTTGTAAATTTCGTTTCACTTAATTTGTTCTCCAGACATCGTAGTCAACCACACCCACGCGTTTTGGACCGTGTTACTTTTTATGCTGCAACTAATTGGCCGTCGGTCACGTACATCGTATTTATCAACTGTACAGTAAGATTATTGAAATAAGAAGTATTCAGACGCTAGAGTTTACCATCAGAAAAAATACTTCTTTTGCATATGAACGTGAGCGAAATTTGCTGTTCTTTACGAAAAATTGGTACTTTTTTCAATATCGAAAAAATTATGATTTTTCCTGTAATTTTGAATGCCAAATTGCATTTACACCATAAAATAAGGTTTGAATCCGATTTTAATCAAAAATACTGCTTTTTTTTAAATAAAACTCGGCAGCCTTTTTTACCGCATTGGCATTTTCAAGAGAAATTGATCATCACTCTAAAATGCTCTCAATTTAATTCAATTGAAAGAATTTCTTCACCAAAATGACCCTTCTTGAAGGCACTGAAAACAATTTTTGTTTTAAATCTAATTCAATTGATATAATTTTGTGATGCAATCATTCATAACTCTGCAAGGAATACAAATATGTTTACTAAAATGTTTCAACTCGTGTTGTGTAAATACTATTGTGAACAACTTGTATAAGGATTTTTATCAAAGTATTGTCTGAGAAGCCACGAAAAATTATGAAAATGAGGGAAGTCTTCATCTTAAAGGATGCCTTGTGGGTACCACCAAGATATCTGGATTTTTTTTTAAAAAAAGGTCCAATAAACGTAATTTTCACCTTTTGGGTTTTCGAAAACAGTCCAGTCTAGGGTGTAATAACAAAATCGATTTTCAAGCACAGCAATTTTTGAGCTCATTCTGAGCTCCTAAACAACTCCATAACGTTTGGGAACGATTGGTTCAGTCACCAAGCGCAAAACGATTCAATTTTCCATGAAAATTTGTATGGATTTTTTTTTTGTATTTTGAAATAAAAAAAACCCACGTTTCACGCTATATTAAAACCGGATTCATATTCGGATGCACTGGAAGGTGCTTTAAAACTTTTTCGAAGAGAGTATGGTGCTAACTTGCACCTGAAAGAAGGTACAGCGACCTCAAAACTAGTCTAAAATGTGATTTTCGAGCAAAAAAAAAAAAACGTCCAAGATCCAAAAAAAAAAATGCTTTTTTGCATACTAATTCTTATACGAAGGATCGCTTTGTACAGTGGGGACTGAACCAATTGTTTCCAAACTTCAGGACCTCAAAAGGAACTGAAAAGTTGGTGTGCTCACAAAATTTGGACAACTTTATTTTTTTCCATACAACCATATTACACCCTAATGGGCCATATTCAGTTAAGTAAGCTTTAGAGCAGGGGTGCTCAAAGTTTTTGAAGGCCGGGCCAAATTTGAAGCTCAAATGAGCTTGCGGGCCAAATTTACAAAAAAAAGGTTGTTGAAAAAATAAATTACGTTATTTTAATGTAAATGATCGGACATTTTTGTTATTTAAAAAATATTCTTTTCAAAATAATAGAAACCACAAAATAACGAGTTTCTATCGGTATTGTTGTTTCTGGTATTTGAAAAAAAAAGTTCTTAGCTGAATGTACTTGTGTTTTCAAAAAAAAAAAAAAAATGTTTTGTTTTTATATTTCAAAAATTGTGGTGACATTACATGTTGAACAATTCTTCTATAAGTTAAGTGTGGCTTATGAAAAATCGTTGAAATCCAGAATTTCAACATTTCAATGAAAAAAAAAAAATGGAAAATGTTTTAAGCTTCGGTATAGTTAACCTGCAATTATTATTTTCAAAAAAAAAAAAGCGAAACAACATTTATTTATTTCATCGAAAATTCACTAAAATTCAAATTATTTTTAATAAACCCAAACATGCTCAAATGATTTGAACCGGCTCCGTGTCTTAATGGTTACGGCTTCTGTCTCACAAGCAGAAGGTTCTGGGATCAAATCCCGGTCGGTACCTTTGAAATTTGGAATCAGGAATTCGAACTTTGAATATGAACAAAAACAAAAATTAATCAGGCGGGATTCGAACTCACGCCTTAGGATTGGTGGTCTGGGACGCTAAGCAATCGGCCATCAGAAGGTTTACACTCTAGCAGTGAAATGATCCGTAGTGTTGAAACATGTTATCTTCTCATATTGAATACGCGCTGATCCCTGATTTGCCTGACGGGATTGGAAGTCTAAATATAGATCGAGTTTCCTTCAGATGCTTGCTTCTATGTTTAGGCGGGGCCGAACAATGCCCAGCGACCTCGGAATTGGACCGCAAGGAGCTCTGTCATTCTGAAACGGGTCGTTGGAAGCAGCGCGAGGGCTATCACCACCTAATACCCCGGACTGAGATAAGTTGTATCAGCATTCGGCATATACAAAGTCTGATACAAATTATACTTTCCCATAATATCGCTACCGGTTAGCGGGTATTGGATTGGACCACACACACCCAAACATGCTCAAATGATTTTAAATGCAAAGGAATGCATATTTAATTTATTTCAGCTGAATGCTCTTAAATTTCATTTTTTTTAGTTTTTTGAAAATATATTTTTGCTCCTGGTTTTTCGAGTCAATTTTTTAATAATGGTGGAGGGGTGGGTTGATCGACGAAAGCTTTGTAAAATATTTGCTGCAAACTTGATCCTCCGATTTCCACATTAATCAGTTAATAGTCAATCAGATTCGTGATCTAACTGTAATGAGTTCGAATCCCTAATGAAGTGCAATGTAAGTTTGAGGGTGACTTGCAAATTAATAAAGAAAACTTGTATTTTTGCAACTATTAATTCTACCTTAGTCAAACTTGAACGTCTTTTTGATATTTCTAAAAATGTTTGATGAAAGTTTTGACGACATTTACTAGTTTCACTCACATTGAAACGAGTGAAATTGTTTTAATTATAAAATATTTTGAACATATTATTTGTATCCTAAAGTGGGGATCAAAATATTGATAAATCATAAGTTTTGAAAAAGTATAAAATCACTTTACAAGTGGCAAACGGGCCATTTTACATGATCATTCAAAATGGGTCCGCGGGCCACAAAATATCACCTCGCGGGCCACGTTTGGCCCGCGGGCCATACTTTGGGCACCCCTGCTTTAGAGCAATTCCAGCACGAATCAGGAATTTGTATGGTACTTTTGTACTCGACCATCTCCGATTTTGTAAATATTTTTACCGGAAGCTCGGTCAAAAACCATAAAAAAATGGCCCAAAACCCCTTTCCACATTTTTATTTTTAAACCCGCTGTCTCTTTACAATGATTGGACTTAAGACAGTGGCCAATATGGTAAAATTGTCTGGAAAATCTATGCTAACTATCGGTTTTTGAAAATTTTGACGTTTAGCCCGCTTTTTTTTTAAACAACGCACTTTAATTAAATGATTTTTGTATTTTTTTGAAGAGAGACATACCATCCTGCATTTTAAGCTATTTCCCAACCAAATTTGAACGAAATAAAATTGTGACATACACTTAAACATTAAATTTTAAACTTAAAAACTGAAAAATCTCTTTAAAGTGGCGTGTATTTTTCTGTCAGTGTATTTTTTTTTCAGAAAACCCGTCCAATTTCCTACAAGATTGTTTTGCCCACTTTTTGTTTCGATCATACGGTGCAATGGCTTATATCTCGGGTGAGTTTTCAAAAAGCCTTAAGAGCCACTCCAAATTGTAACAAAATTTCATTTATTTTTAGTTTAGGGCACTTGAAAGACGTTAAGATGAGCAATAGGGTGGGTACGTTTTTCAAAAAGTTCTCGGATCAAATTTTAGTATGGTTCCCCTTGTAGGGCATGCCCATAGGGACTTTCATGCCAAATATCAGCTCATTTGGTTGTAAACTGGCTGCGCGCATCAGGGTTAAAGTTTACATGGGAATTACTATGGGAATTTGGAACTTTTTGTTCAAACGCTCCTACAGGTCTGGGAAAATCACGCGCCAACTTCTGGTATGGTCAGGCCTATGGGGAATGGTCTGGAGAACACTTTTCCCAAAGAGAGCATATGGATTCGTTGTCCCTAGACCTGGCGCATCGGCAAACAATCCGATGTCTCCGGAATCAACGGTTTTCCCTCAAAAAGCATAAAATTTTCCTTAGCATGCTATGAAAGCTTGATGAACACCGCGACGTCATACGTCAGGCAGCTACCACGTGGTTGAAATATTTGCAAAAAATTACAAATTTTCTATGCAAATATTAAGAATTCGACTAAATAATATCAGGATCGCTCGAAAAGATCATTTTATAGTTAAAAGAAGGTTTGCAATTGAATATTCCAGCCGTTTCTCAACCGCGTGGTAGCTGTCTGACGTATGGCGTCGCGGTGTGCATCAAGCTTTCATAGCATGCTAAGGAAAATTTTATGCTTTTTCAGGGAAAACCGTTGATTCCGGAGACATCGGATTGTTTGCCGATGCGCCAGGTCTAGGGACAACGAATCCATATGCTCTCTTCGGGAAAAATGTTCTCCAGACCATTCCCCATAGGCCTGACCATACCAGAAGTTGGCGCGTGATTTTCCCAGACCTGTAGGAGCGTTTGAACAAAAAGTTCCAATTTCCCATAGTAATTCCCATGTAAACTTTAACCCTGATGCGCGCAGCCAGTTTACAACCAAATGAGCTGATATTTGGCATGAAAGTCCCTATGGGCATGCCCTACAAGGGGAACCATACTAAAACTTGATCCGAGAACTTTTTGAAAAACGTACCCACCCTAATGAACAATCTTAAGCATGTTTGAAATTGGTTTTTCGTAAGTAGATCGAATACCAAGACAAAAAAGGTCTTGTTTACCATTGGCTCTTAGGTCTTTTTGAAAACTAATCCGAGATATAAGCGAAGGATAACATGTCTTCAAAGTTTCATTGAAATCGGAGAGGGTCGGGTACAAAACTACCAGAAAAATTCCCGATTTGAGCTGAAATTGATCTATATTGTGCAGTTTTCAATGCTTCACCTTGTGACCTTCACTTATCTCCAAAAATCAATATAAAACCTGAGATATTCAGCAAGACCCGTAAAACCCCGTGCAATATTGACACTCTTCATATGAAATGTAGTTCCCACCATATCATGCTAACTTGACATAACCTGCAAGTGAGATAACTTATCAAAGAGATTTTAGTCACAAGCCGTGTATTTGTATCTGTAATCGTCATTTACGTCTATTGTTAACGTTTTCGATTATAACTCGGGATTACGGCAACCAAATTCAACTTAACTTTGGGACAAGTAAATTCGATGCTGTAATATTTTTAATTAAAAAAAACTTGGAATCGACAGGAGGTTTAATGGACACAGTGCCATATACACTCGATTTGAAGCAAAAGTTTCATTCATCAATCCTGGAATCCTTAGTCATCGCAACTTGCGAGTCTTAAGTTCTTGTGCGGTGCAGCTCTCTTCATTCTCATGCTTAGTGAAGTAATTTAAAAAAACTCAGCAAAAACAAGTTTATCGACACTGCTGGGGGTGAGTCACTCCGATATATACGATCATGTGTGCTGCTGAATATGTGCAAAACATATGAAGCCAAGCGGTCCGTATTGCTGTATTCAGCATTGAAAAGTGACACTCAGTCGACGGCAGCTGGTAACTACCGGCTTATTATTGGTGTTAACGAGCTATACCAACTACATTACGGGTTGTGTAAGGGTTAACTCACTAAAAACATTAAAAATACTGTCGTATGCTCACCAGTATGATGTGATGAAAACCCCCTCTCACCCTAATCGGCATCCCTTTTTCTAAGATGATAACAAGAACCGCAACTCCGATTGCACTATTCTTTCTTCTGCATGAAAGCATGACGCTGGGTCGGATCTGTCAGAAAAAAGAGATCCCCGTCTATCGTCCACGCACCCGGTCATTGACTGAATTAGACATGCATGCGGGTGGTGCGTTAAGACTTTGGAACTCTCCGTTTGAGGCGCTTCACTTTTATTTTTATTTGCTCTATAGAGCGTCAGACAAATAGAAGGCTCGATGGAAATAACCGGTAACTGGCGCATTATTTTTAAATTTGATTGGGTTCTTGAGGGTTGTTTATTAAATAAATTATAAAATTTAATAAAAAATTTAAAGTTGATTTTCACGAATTCATTATATTTATTTTTATTTTTTATTTTTATTTTTTTTATTAGACATAATAAATAAAAAAACTGGATTTTAAAGCAAATTTGTTGGAAATTTCATAGGTTCGTAAAATAAAATTATTGTAACGTTTTTTAGTAGAAAAAAAATTCTTTCCCAGGTAGATTTTATTGTTGAATTTTGAGCTTTTCGTACCGAATTACTTCTTTTATCATAAACTTTCAAAAAACTTAACAGAATCGATCTTTTTTGTTTGAAATTTGAATTCCACTAAAATAGTGCCGAATTCTGGGTGTTCAAGGTTGCTTAAGGTAATTATAATTGTTTTCCCTATTTTGATAAAACACAACTTTTGTGAAATGTATTTGTCATCTGTTATATTTTTGCGTAAGAAGTTTCAACGTTAAGGAAACAATATTCCGATATCTCTTACAATCCAATTGGGATTCCCCATGCAATTTAACGGGAATTTGGAACAAAGTTAACTACATGAATTTTGAAAAAAAAAGTTATGCGGTTTCTAATAAGAGTCCAGCAAGCTCAAAACCGAATCCTATTACAAGTAATGCTCTCTTAGCATCAGGTAGTAGAGCTATTGCTATGCATTTTGCTTGTACACTATTCGTTAAGGTGAGTGGAAAGTTTTGGCAAACTATCCCATTAGAGAGTGGAATTTTCCGTTCATTGTTAGTGTAAGGATAGAAAGTAATTTGTATTTTTTTTTAATGTTTTTTAGCTTTTTTAAATTAAGTGAGATTTTCCCAAAGTCTTCGTTTTTGATGTTTATTAGTATAGTGATTTTAATGTTATATTCTTTTAAATACACATTGGAAGTAATTAAACTAATCGCTTCCAATATTTATTTAAATTATTTCAAATGTTTTATAGAAAACATGGTTCGTGAATAAGATAATAGTTTGAAACAACTGATGAAACATTTTTATTTTGTTTTTTTTTTCGAAAAAGTTTACGTTCGTTGTGATCTTCAAAGCAAAACAAATTTAAACAAACATCCTCTAAATAATGTTCAATATTCTGTTAGTACCAGATCCATCGATTCTCAAATGATCTATTGATTCAATACATAAAAATTCCATCGTCCATTCTTCACGATGATTAACCTCTCTTGCATAAGGATTCCGGCTTATCAATTCGGTACCCCCGCGCCTAACGCTCGCTCATTGGCCTATCCGGAGCGACTCTACTTGGAAAGCCCGCCTATATCGTCCCAATCGTAGGTTCTGTCTTGCTCTTTCGTTTCGCCCCTCGGACTCCTTTTCGTGAGGATCGAATTTCGGTCCAGCTTGTCAGTCTTCTGCCGGAGCTCGAAACGGGTGGATCGATTTTTTTTTGTTCATTCGGTTTTGTTTTTGAAAATAAATTTAAATTAAAGTTCGTGAAGTGGGTCAACCTTGGCAAATTACGGTATGCCTCTATCAGCGCTGAAGCGAATGCTGACTAATGGTGGTCGATCGGTAAGGCCAGCTGGGTGTTGTTTGTCCCTGTTAGAGTTGATTTGAGTAGCCGCTATCAGTACTTTTTTTTTGTGGATTTTAATTAGTCACGCAAATAATTAGCTTCACTGATCAAGTCGAAATCTTGAGAGCAAGTTTGGCACATTTTTGAACGCTCCTAACACACTGCACTCTCTGTAATTATACTAATTCACTAACTCACTAAAGTTGTAAATGCAATTGGAGAAGTTCTAATGACCCACCTTTCAACAGAGCTCGCGAAGGATGAAGGACGAGCGGGATCCCCTGCTGGGTGGTTCGGACAACTCGCTGGACACCAACGAGCAACAGCACCTGCTAGCGAGGCCGGACCTGCGCAGTTCGCCGGAGAACATGATCGTGGACGTGGGCCACGAAAACGACAGTCTTGTGCCCGGCAGCAGGGACGACCCAACGTACGGCTCGTCGGTAAACGAAACGTACGATCCCTCGATGCATCGTACGCTGGAACACCCCACGACTAACCTGGACACGATGATCCATCTGTTGAAGGGCAACATTGGCACCGGGATTCTGGCGATGCCGGATGCGTTCAAGAATGCTGGTCTGTACGTGGGACTGTTCGGGACGCTGTTGATGGGCGTGATTTGTACGCATTGTATGCACGTGCTGGTCAAGTGCTCGCACGAGCTGTGCCGGCGACTGCAGGTACCGTCGCTGAACTTTGCCGAGGTGTGTCACCGATCGTTCGAGTCTGGGCCGATCGGCCTGCGGAGGTACTCGACGTTGGTTCGGAATTTGATCAACATGTTCCTGGTGATAACGCAGCTGGGCTTTTGCTGCGTGTATTTTGTGTTTGTCGCGGCGAACATTCGTGAAGTTGTAGCGCACTACTATTTCGATCTGGACACGAGAATCTACCTGCTGCTGTTGCTCATCCCGATGGTGCTGCTGAATTTGGTCAAGAACCTCAAGTATTTGACGCCGATCTCGTTGATTGCCGCGTTTTTGACCGTTGCAGGTGAGTTCTACAAAACAGACTTTCATCTCAACAACTTCTAACGACGATTTCCTCTTTCACAGGTCTCACGTGCACGTTCTACTACGTGCTGCAGGATCTGCCCAACACGCACACCGTCAAACCGTTCGCTACCTGGGCCCAGCTGCCGCTGTACTTTGGCACGGCCGTGTACGCGTTCGAAGGAATCGGCATTGTGCTTCCGCTGGAGAACAACATGAAAACGCCGGAGGACTTTGGCGGCATGACCGGAGTGCTCAACACCGGCATGGTCATCGTTGCCTGTCTGTACACGGCCGTCGGCTTCTTCGGCTATCTCAAGTACGGTGAAGACGTGCAGGGCAGCATCACGCTCAATCTTCCAGGGGATCAATTGTAAGTTGGAGCTTTCTTCAAAATCTCAAAACAAGTCGTCTAACAAAATCATTTCAGCATCGCCCAGCTGGTCCGCATCATGATGGCCCTCGCGATCTTCTTCTCGTACGGGCTGCAGTTCTACGTGCCCATCTCGATCCTGTCCCCGTCCGTCAAGCGACGGCTGCACTCCGAGCAGGCCCAGCTAATCGGTGAGTATCTGATGCGCGTTGGGCTGGTAGTGTTCACCTTTCTCCTCGCCGCCATGATTCCGAACCTGGGGGCGGTAATTTCGCTGGTCGGTGCCGTCAGCAGCAGCACGCTGGCGTTGATCTTTCCGCCGTTGATCGAAATCGTCACCTTCTGGCCGGACGGCCTCGGCAAGCGCTACTGGGTGCTGTGGAAGGACATTGGCATCATGATGTTTGGCATTTGTGGGTTCGTGTTCGGCACGTACACCAGCGTGGCACAAATCATCAACCCGAATCTGCACTAAATTCGGGTTGGGTTGAGGGGGAATGCACACACACAAAGCGCGCAGAATTACGTACTATGCGAGCGTAATGACATGTAGGATATGGATATTCTTAAATTTTTAAGAATCTGAAGCTGTAAATTATATTATCGAAAGTGAAACAATAACACATATATTTATAGTATTGCGCGTAAGAAAAGACACAAACTGTGCGTGGGAGAACTCCTACTAGTGAAAAGGGTGGAATCTTAAGCTCTCAGTGTGATTATTACATTTTAGTTTAGGCAGGTAACAGAGGCACTTTGGACTCGAAGCAAGCCCAACAGTGAGCTGTGTATTATCATAATATATTGTAGCATTCTAAAAGCAGGCCGAGCTGGAGCAAGTGTTGCAAAAGTTTCTAATGTAGACGCGTTACGTTACTTTTGCGTGTTTATAGCCAAATTTGTCGTGATTGTAGACCATCACTAAAACTACTTTGTTAAGAGATACTACTAACCAAAATTGCCACGAATAATGCAGTAATAAAATGTTCAAGCAGAAAGTTTTTTTTATTTTATTTTATTTTTTTAATAAAAGCAATCGATTATATTTCACATTCAAATCTCAGCAGGGTTGTCAATTGGGATACAAATATTTTGATGTTTTTTATTCTTGCTGTTAAAATATGACTCTCAAATTTTAATATTCAAAGAAGTGCAGTACTGTACTTGTTCTGTAACTGGGCTGAAAACGTAGCACAGTTACCGAATGCTGCTCGTCAGCTGGGCTGATCAAAAATGACTAGGGGAACATCAATGCATTCTTAACAATAAAATATCTCAAAAATATTTACAAAGAATAACCTTTAAATATCATTTGAATACGACATGTCATTTTTTTAAACTTAAAAAATATTTTTTATTTGTTGATATCCATCCACTGACCCCCCTATCATTTTGTTTTGATATTGTTTCTTTGACGTTAGAAAGCAACCGAGTTAAACAACACCCAGTTTCCGATAAAGAACTGTTACTAGAACTTCAATATTAAAAAAAAGGTTCAGGATGTTATGTTACAGGCATTCCCAATATGACAAAGAACTTTGTAAGAACCTACTCCAAACTTTTTTATGGTCCCTTGGCGGAACATCTCCGGTTGCTCCCATTCATTCCAGCTAGCCGTTGCTTCCTGACCAAAGATTCATTGACTTGACCCCTCCCCTTTTAGCAGGTCACGTTAATCTTACATCCCAAGAGAAGAAGTCGTGACTCAACACTTTTTGAATTTCAAACAAAGCGATTTCGACAAAGTTCTTTGTCATAACAAAACCAAATTTGTCATTGTTTACGACCCTGCTTTTATGACAACAGCTAAAATATTACTTTCTATCAAAACAAAACAAAAAGAGGCATAAAAAAAACCATAAACTACAATATCTCGTAACGATACGATAGTCTTGCCAATCCACTATTAGCATGACAATAATCTATACATCAGCATAAAATGTGTTGAATAAGTAGCGTAAGCCTGTGAGGAATTATTTTCTATAAAAAAACGTACGTTTAAACTGTCTGTACACTATACTATATTGAAACTCCTGTTACTAGACTATCCGTGTTAAGTTTTCCTCTGCGACCAATCTATTCTTCACTGTGAATTGTTTTCGAACCCTACTGAGCAGTTCTCTAGGATTTCGGTCATTCGATTTTTTTGTATTTTTTAATTCGGCTGAAACTTTTTTGGTGCCTTCGGTATGCCCAAAGAAGCCATTTTGCATAATTAGTTTGTCCATATAATTTTCCATACAAATTTGGCAGCTGTCCATACAAAAATGATGTATGAAAATTCAAAAATCTGTATCTTTTGAAAGAAATTTTTTGATCGATTTGGTGTCTTCGGCAAAGTTCCAGGTTGTGCAAAAAATCATTGACCGAGTTATAAATTTTTTAATCAATACTATTTTTTTAAAAAATCGAAATTTTGGTCGCAAAAATTTTTCAACTTCATTTCAAACATTCAATATTTCGCCCTTTTAAAATGTTAGTCTTGGCTTAAAATTTTTGAAAATATTTTTTTCGAAAAGATCGGAAAATTTCACAACTGTTTCATATTTTAACATTGAAAATCGGACCATTAGTTGCTGAGATATCGACATTGAAAAATGGTGGGCTGTTTGGGTGAGACTTAGAAAACATAAATTTTCCTGTTTTTAAACCTTTGCATTGCAATATCTCAGCAACTAAAGGTCGTATCAACAAAGTCCGAAGAAGCAAAATATAGAGAATTTTCAAAGCTTTTCAAAAATATTTTTTTCAAAAGTGGGCAAACATGTGCACTAATTTAAAAAAATGAAAAACTGCGACTATTTTGAAAAAAGTTACATGAAAATGGCTATAACTTGAAAACGGTGCACTTTATCAAAATTTCACTAAAGTACTTTTTGATTGCAAATTCAATTTTACATCGAAAAATGAAGTTGAAAAATTTTTGCGACCAAAATTTCGATTTTTTGAAAAAAATAGTATTGATTAAAAAATTCATAACTCGGTCAATGATTTTTTGCACAACCTGGAAATTTCTGAAAAGTTGGCTTTTTATGTCCTCTAAAACATATCAAAAAATAAAAAAAATTAAAAATAGTGTTTTTTTTGCAAATCAAGTTTTAGTGATAAAAAGTTAAATAAAAAAATCACCAAATTTTTTTTACCGTGTACCATTTTTTTCCAGTGTAGTCCGTATCCATACCTAAAACTTTGCCGAAGACACCAAATCGATCAAAAAATTCCGTCAAAAGATAAAGATTTTTGAATTTTCGTACATCATTTTTGTATGGACAGCTGCCAAATTTGTATGGAAAATTATATGGACAAACAAATGATGCAAAATGGCTTCTTTGGGCATACCGAAGGCACCAAAAAAGTTTCAGCCGGATTAAAAAATACAAAAATTAAAATTGAAGAAAAAAGACCGATTTCGTAGAGAATTGCTCTACTATTGATATAAGTGTAGTACAATTATTTAGGCGGTAAAAAGATGCGTGAGAATAAAGAGTGACGAATTTACGAGTTGAATGGAAAAAGATTTGAGTTATTTTCATAATGTGCTTTCTTCTAAGTTCACGAATTTTCAAATGAATTTCTTTAGGACATGTGATATGAATAGTCTTACAAATTAAATGATAACTTGTCAAAAATACTGCTAGTAAATCAGTTTGGAGTTGTTTCTCAGAGTTGAAAGCAAAACTTTTGTAGAAACAACTCCATAGCTGCCACATTTATTGCATTCCACAAAATTAGAGTCACATTAACCGATAAATGAAGCGCTCAAAATGTGTAAACTTTTGAAGTTGATAGAATATGACGACCCCCTACCAGCAAACATCCTTATCCGATATTAGTGTGTTCAGTGTTTTTTGTGTTATCAGCCTGTAATGAAAAAATAAGGAAATATTTGGTGACAATATTGGAAGAACTACTTAACTGATAATCGTCATTTATACACAACGTAATAAAACAGTTGCAGTGTAGTGCGAACTTATTTTACTCCCAAAAGCAACAAAAGGATAATAATTATACAAGTAAACAAACCGCAACTTCAAAGGGAATTGAAAAATAAACATATTTTACTAACTGTTGGGCGTAATTTTACGTGCTGAAAACATCCCGAAAACCCACCTCATAATGTGCGTCGGAATGACCGACGTGTACAGAACGCAGAGCGTGTTCTGGTCCTCCAGCAGCGCGTGACACTTGTGGTAGTCCGAGCACCAGTACTGCTCCAGGTTGATCACCTTTTCACCCTCACGGAACATGTCCTCCATGGTGTCGACCGACTGGTGAAAGAACGTCCTCAAAATGTCCAACCGATGGTTGCCGGACAGGGTCCGCTTCCCGGTGCTGGTTTGGTGCACGTTCCGCGAAAGTACGTACTTTGATTGTTCTTTGTTGAGGAGTAAGAATCCGAGAATGCTCGGGTCTAGTTCGATGGTGGCCGGATAGTTTTTGGGGTAGTTTTGTTCAGCCGTAATGAGGAGATCGATTTCGTTCATCCAGAACTGTTGACTCAAGGCTTGCAGTTTGTCGTAGGGTGGTTCCGCTCCGCAGAGTGCGCAAATACTAACTCCTTGAGTTATCGGGATGCTGATGAATCTGTACGCGATTCCTGGACTCTTCTTAGGTAGAAAAACCGGCACATCTTGCTGGATAGTGCTGGAAGCATTCAGCAGAACCATCAACAGCTTCCGATCGACGATATCCAAGTCCCACCATCCCTCCGTCCCGCAAGCTATCTTTTGCCGAACCAGTATCGAACAGAACGGCGATCCAATCTGAATACTAAACTCGTTCAGCTTCACCAGCATCGCCATACTTTCCGAACACAAGACCGCTTCCGTAAATCGAAAAAAATCGCTCTCCGTAACCTCCATCAGTTGATCGATCAGCGCGTAGCAGTTCTTCAGCTCGCGCTTGAACCGATCGATATTTTTGATCTTCTTGATCGCGGCGATTCCCACGCAGAACACCATCGCGTAGTACGAGTAGTCCATCAGGCTGCGTAGGACCTTTTCCGGAATGCCCCGAGCAATCCCGATCATCATCAGCGTGCCGTCGTACTCCTTCCAAACGATCATACCGTCCTCCAGGTACGTGATCGAGAGGTCTACGCTTTGCGACTTGCAGAACATGTGAACGCCGTTCAGCGAGGCGATAGTGGAGAACGGGAGCTGGAAGAACGTTTTGGATTAGTTATCGTAATGGTTGAGTAATTCAGGAATTACGAACCCATTTCAAATCACCAAAAATACCAGCACCTTAGCGATATCCAGTTATATCCGTGAATGCGAACTACATTGTGCTAAAATTTGAGCTGAACAAAACTTCAAACCCATCTAACCCACTGTTAGTTCTAGCTATTATTCGTAAATCATGAAAGCAAACTTACATTTTCGCAGTCTCCCTTCTTTTTGGAGAATATTGGAACGCCTCCATCGGATGTGAGGCACAGTAAATGTATTGACATTGTTAAATGAGTCTTGAATCTAACTCGCCTCAATGTTTACAAACCCCATCGATCTAAATAACTGTTTTGGTTATTCTAGCGTCTGATGGCTTTACCCCCGATGCGTTCATCGACGTCCAAATGCTGGTTGCTGCTGTTTTTTCGAGCTTCATTATAACAAAGCTCTAGCTCGAGCTTTAATTCCTGTTGGAAAGCTCGCGAGAGCCGCGTTGAACCCTTTAGCGCCCAGAGTTATGTTTTGGAGAGCGATGAGGCTGGAAAAAACAGTTGCTCTTCGATTACGGACATCAGAATTCAGTACGTGGTAGTGTTTCTAAGTAAAACGAATATTAGATAATCGAGTAGGATTGGGTGTGTCATAAACGGCTATAAATTTTATTAGCGAAGTAACGATACTAATGTTTATTTCTTTTTGCAGGAAAAGTGTCGGTCGGTGTCGGTCTTCATAACAACTAAAATATGGTGATATTTATTTATTATGATGTGTCAATACCGTTGTACCAGGTAAGTCAAAAATCTGTTGTTTTTATAAGCAACGGCTACAAATGTATTACAAAGCGAAGAAACTATTTTTTTAAAGAAACATATTGAAAGAAAATAAAGAATAGAGAAGGACGATTTAAACCAGCGAATATGTACTTAAGTGACTTTAGTTTTAAAATTTTAGTGCTTCCAATTATTATTCAATTTAGGTTATCCAATTTTTGTATGCACGTCGATCAACATCGGTATTTAAAAGGTGCAAAACTTACGCTACCAGAGGAAATAAACAAAGTTAGTTTCAGTCTTACTCAATTTTAGACTTAGCTCTTTCTATCATAGTTGCATCCAGCCTAGACATAGGTTGCTTCTTTTGAGCATGCAAGTTTTTGTGTTGTTGGTTTTAAATTTGAAGTCCGTAATAGGGAAATCGATATTTAAGGTAGTCATAACTGTTTATTACAGTGCTCTTGGATCAAAGTTATGTGGCTTTCTGAGCAAAGCCTTACGATATTTAAAAAGTGAAGACAAAATCCGTTTAAGATGCAAAACAAATCGTAATTTGCAACAAAAACAAGATGATACAATCGTGTTCGGACACACAATATCAAAGCATTATCGAGAGAGAGAAACAGTTCGTGCGCTCAACTCTCTCTCGCAAAACTTCTCAATGAAGAGTGATACAAAACAAGCTTCGTTTGACTGTGTGTGAGAGAGAGAACTTTGGAGAGTTGTGCAGGCTTAGCTGACGCTTCGCACACATCCAGCGCGTCATTCGTAGTTGAGCCTTGGTCGCAAGCGGACGTACTGTCGGTCGTGCAAGCGTTCGCGTGAACTCCTCCAGCATCCTTCTTTTTGTTGTTCTTGTGTGTTTCTGGCGCGCGGGGAGTTGTTGGAGTTGTGCGGTGTACAGAGAGAGTGAGTGTGTGTGCTGGCAAAGAACCGCACACAGAAGAGTGCGTGTACAGCACAAAAGAAAGGTTGAGAGAGCTCTGGAGCTCTTCTGCTTTGCTGTGCAGTGGTTGTTGTAGTGTTGTTATGCTGCTGTTCCTCATTTCGAATTAATTCGAATGGAATTGGAATAATAATAATTGTTGATTGTGCGTTTCTTTTGAGGCTTAAGGGGAGCGAGCGCGGTGAGTGCTCCGGAAATCCTGCTGGCTCGAAGTTTTTTTTTTTCTGTGAATTGCGTTCTGAAACAGAAGGAAATCGGGAATGAATTAAACCATCGAAGGGTAATTGGATTGTGAAGAAGGAAGCGAATCCAATGGATCGGCCGATGTGTGATCTTGAACCAGCAATACGTGCCCTTTCATGAATATTTAGTGTCCCCGTTTGAAGTTTTCTTCGAGTTGCAGTACTTTGTGGTTCAATACATCCAACTATCGCAAGCTATCGTCGTATTGTTGTATCGAAGTTTGGGTTACGCTTTCAAACGTTATTCGCACTCTCAGGCTTGATCCAGCGACTTGTGTGTGGTGGAATCAGAAGTGTCCACGAGAATTCCGAACCAACACCAGTGCACATGTGCCACTGAACGGCCGCACAATACAGCGAAGTCGACATCGGAGTTACGGAAGACCAAAAAGTGTGGAAGTGGCAGGAGTAAAAACTTGTTGCGTTCTACTGTTTCATGCTAGAGCAACATGTTTACGTGACTTGTACGCCACTAATACCATTCTAAGTTGGGGAAAGAAGTTCTGTTGACAACACATTCAGTGTGAATAAAATTCAAAATAACTATCGAGTGAATGCTGAAACTTGAAAGCAAACAATTGCGAACGTAAACAACGACACCAACTCAACTCATACAAAATAGCACGTTCGCCGCGCAAATTGGATTACTTAATGCTATTTGCTTCGGTTCAATTACCGCGCGATCGACTGCGGAGTTCCGTTTTGCGCTAGTGTGAGGGGGTGTACGCAGTGACAAAGTGACCCGCTGGACCCCTGGGTTCCAGACCGGAGGCCTCTGAACCAATTAAGTTGTGCATGGTTCCGTGAAATTGTGTGTAGGAAGGTGGAATGGTGCAGTAATTGCCGAAAAACAACGCAAGCAACGACGACGACAACAACACCGGAAGTGACCTGTGGCTGAACTACGCAAACTATCCACACGAAAGAAGAAAAGGGAGAGGAGGAAGAAGAAGAAGCAAAACGAAAACAAGTTCAAGTGTCCTGTCCGTTTTGTGAACTCGAGCAAGGATAGGACAATCTGGCGCTATTTTGCGTGCCGGTGAAACAACGCCTGCCGTCTGATTCTTCCGATGTGAATGTGAGTATTTTTACGTATTTTTTTATGTTAAAAAACGAGGGAAAAATGAATGCATTTTATTTTCTTAGCGAAAAAAAAAAAGAAAGCAACTCAAACAAAATCCAGAACATACCCTTTAAAAATCCTTTGAATATGACATGAAATTTCATGTTCATTTTCACCTTAAAAAAAAAATTGTTGATGATTTTTTTTGCATCGACTTACCCCTCGATCATTTTGCTTTGTTCTTGTTTTTTGACGTTTGTCAGCTTTTAAAACTGGGCTGCAGCCCAGTTATTTATTTATCTTCTTCGTCTTGAACAGACTGTTTCCTAACAGCTAATTAATTTCTTAAAACTATCTTTCGTCATATTTAAAACAAAACGGTCAGAAACTACATTAAACAAACGACAGCATACATCAAATGGTTGGTTGTGTCCATACACAGTATGGTGCACAGATAGACGAAACATAGACGGATTTCGACGAAGATTACGTGGTGGAACATAAACGATCAGAAGTTGAGACAATTTTTGACAGTCCAGCCTTTTCGTCAAAAGATCGAAGATAAACAGCTGCTGCATCCTCTGTCTCCTCTTCAACAGCGTGTCCAGCCCCAACAGAATCTGCAAACAGTTGTACAGAATCGTCTGGCGTTGAGGCGCTTGAGTCACGATACACCATGTCCTGCGGAATCCCTTTGTCTTGCTTCCGCTTCTTCACGAACGCCCAGAAGGATTTCGGCTCACGCTTCAGGTTCGATTCGATGCCACTGATGTATCCTCGGAAGGCAGCTTCTAAGCTCATCTCGTAGTGCAACTCTCGATCCGCCAACTCCCTGCCCAGCATTTCCGTCGGATGTTTAAGGAAACGTTTCCTTGCTTTTCGCAGCCTGTTGCGAAGATTACGGGTCTCTCGATTCCACCAAGGCTGGTGGCTGTTTGGGTGCGGACGTCGATGCTTTAGAGGTACAACCTCTCGGATAATTTCATTTAGCTTGTCGTAGAATCGTTCAACGATGTCATCAACAGATCCAACGAGTAGCAGATTAGCCCAGTCCAAGCTTGCAATAGAGTTGTTTAATGCCGTGGTGTCGCAGTTAGCAAAGTCGTAGTACGTTCCGGCTTGTTCGGCAGCGGTCCCCGTTGATTGCATATCGAGAACTAGGATAAACGGCCTGTGATGTGCGTCAACCTTGAGAATGGCACGGGGTGGTTCAATGAGTTGGAATCGAGACGAGTCGCTTACGAGGGCCAGATCGAGTAATCGTCCATTTGCGTTCGGAAGATCAAACATTTGCTGGAGGCCAGTACCAAGAACGTCCTCAATCAGAGCAACTTCCTGTTCAGTAGATTGGCCGCTAGGCAGGTACCCGTTGATGTCTTCGTCGAAATGCCAAGAGAGATTCGGAACGTTGTAGTCGCCAACGACGATGACTTCATCAGGACCTTGCGCCAGATCGCACAGTTGTTGAACACACGATGAGTGCTGAGTGTAGATAGTTGCATCTGAGTTGGGAGGAATGTAAACACAGCAGACGAATAACGTCTTTCCAGGCAAGGGGATGCGCACTGCGATCTGCTCAAGCTTCTCGCCGCCCAGCAAATGAATGGGTTCCGGGTGAAAACGTTTTTTGACACCGATCAAGACGCCGCCACCTCTCTCCAAGACGCTTGTTTCACGACTACGATCGGCACGATAAAAGGTATAATCCGAAGAAAGCTCTGAGTCCACAATCTTCGCATTGAGCCACGTTTCAGAAAATGCGATCACGTCGTAATCACACGAGCTCAGCGACAGGTGCAGTTGATTTGTTTTCGTTCTTAGTCCTCTAACGTTCTGGTAGTAAATAGTTAGCAGTGAGGAGTCACGACGGTCCACGGAGCCGGGGCGTTGGGGTTGAACATCATTAGCGAGTTGACTAGGGACGGTGGCTGACAGCGTCGAGGCGTTTGCGATTTGAGTCGCCGACGGACTGGCACACGAGCTAGAAGTTGGACGGACATCAGGCAGGAAATGTTGCGATCGAGAAGGGTACTTGCCGAAGGGCACCGGTTGAGAGACCCCTCCCCCGACACCGACACCAGCACCAGGACGGCTCTGATGGCTGCGACTTGCAGGGGTTCTCAAGCGTTGGCGTGGTGAAGACGTGGTGGCGTCGGGCAGGCGAGGGGCTCCCACAGGGCTTTCTACGGCGCGTCCTGGCGAAAACTGGATTGCTCGAAATGACGGCGGTGAGACGTTTGCAGTCTGAGTCGCCGACGTGCTGGCACACGAGCTAGAAATTGGACGGACATCAGGCAGGAAATGTTGCGATCGAGAAGGGTACTTGCCGAAGGGCGCCGGTTGAGAGACCCCTCCCCCGACACCGACACCAGCGCCAGGACGGCTCTGATGGCTGCGACTTGCAGGGGTTCTCAAGCGTTGGCGTGGTGAAGACGTGGTGGCGTCGGGCAGGCGAGGGGCTCCCACAGGGCTTTCTACGGCGCGTCCTGGCGAAAACTGGATTGCTCGAAATGACGGCGGTGAGACGTTTGCAGTCTGAGTCGCCGACGTGCTGGCACACGAGCTAGAAATTGGACGGACATCAGGCAGGAAATGTTGCGATCGAGAAGGGTACTTGCCGAAGGGCGCCGGTTGAGAGACCCCTCCCCCGACACCGACACCAGCACCAGGACGGCTCTGATGGCTGCGACTTGCAGGGGTTCTCAAGCGTTGGCGTGGTGAAGACGTGGTGGCGTCGGGCAGGCGAGGGGCTCCCACAGGGCTTTCTACGGCGCGTCCTGGCGAAAACTGGATTGCTCGAAATGACGGCGGTGAGACGTTTGCAGTCTGAGTCGCCGACGTGCTGGCACACGAGCTAGAAATTGGACGGACATCAGGCAGGAAATGTTGCGATCGAGAAGGGTACTTGCCGAAGGGCGCCGGTTGAGAGACCCCTCCCCCGACACCGACACCAGCACCAGGACGGCTCTGATGGCTGCGACTTGCAGGGGTTCTCAAGCGTTGGCGTGGTGAAGACGTGGTGGCGTCGGGCAGGCGAGGGGCTCCCACAGGGCTTTCTACGGCGCGTCCTGGCGAAAACTGGAGGACTCGTACTGGTAGATGCTGGGATGAAGAGCGAAAAGATGCTGGGATTGTTGGCACGATTGTGCCGCACGTTAGTCTGTCTGATGATCCATGGGTGAACCTCCAGTCAACTCTGTATCTTCCGAATTTTCCAAAACATGCTCCGGTTTCTTTGGAGTCGATTGCGGTGCAGACTCCGGCGGCAAACTCGGCGTCGTCGGCGTCGTTAAGGGTTGGGACGGGGGGGGTGGCGGATTTTCCTGAGTGTTCACGACAGCACTTGAAGGCTCCCAAAAAATTTCTGCGTTGCGTTCTTCAAATTCGCGGAACACGAGACCGTCAGGCCACGTCGCAGAAGCGAGGGCTTTGTGCTTCAGGTCGACATGCACACCAACTTTGAACGAGATAAATCTCATTCTGCTGACGTCTTTGCCTTTGGCGACCAGCCTCTTGACTTTGACGTCTACGACTCCTAGGCGATCGACGGCAAGCTTCGCGATTTGCGCTTCCGTGACATTCCGCGAAACACGGGAAAGGTAAAGCCAGAAACGAGGAACTTCCTCTTCAGTGGCTGTCCCATACCCTTCAGCGACTACTCCTTCCACAACATCGGCAGTTTCCTTGGGTTTACCGGTGTCATGTTGCGGCGGCATGGGATGCGGCCTTAGAGGCGGTGCAGGATTGTTGAAAAGTCGGCGGCTTCCGGGACCGCGAAACCCACCAGCACCGTGACTTGCTGACTTAGGAGTCAACGAGTTCGACGCAATGAGCTTCGCAAAGTTCGCACTCAACTCGGTTTTCAACTCGGATAGGAGTTCCGATTTGAGCTGCTCGACGATGCGATTATGGTGGCTTATCAAGCGCCCAGTTAAAAAGCAGCCCAGTTAAACAACACTCAGTTACCGAACTAGTACTGTACTTAAGTTTTGTATATTCCATCTAAATTACGATATATCGGGACAGTGTTGCCAGTTCGGGAAGTCTTGACTCGGGTTTTTTTTGTTAACATCACAACTAAAGTTCCGGGCGTAATTTTAATAAAATTTATTTAGGTGCTCAAAACATCTGGCAATGTTGCCAGATGATAATAGTGAAAATAGAGTAAATGTTTGCCAATGGTTCGGAAATATCGGAAATATACATTAAAATTTGTTTTATGGCGATATTTTTTTTGTAAAATACAGAAAAGTCATATTTAAACAAAACTTGTAATCCTTTAGGCATACTTAAAGATTATTTAAATTGCTTGATTCCTATTTGATGAGCATTATTGGAAAATCATTCACAATTTCCACCCCATTAGCCAAGTTCATTGCTGGGTACCTCTGAGTTCACCATCGCGATGCATAATTCCGTCATCCAAAAAAATCGTCTTACAACGCGCTTAATTTCGAAGTAATTTGCACCCCTCACTTGGTGAGCTTTTGGTGAGCCTTTTTTCTGGCCATAAAACATTAATACGATCGCGTGTTGTTTTTTTTTTATTTTGCGAGAATTGCAACGTGCGATGATGATGATTATGGGTTTGGATTTAATAACGCGCGCATCCACCAATATCGACCTGCAAAGTGCGTTTTTATGGGCGAAATGTAACTTTTTCTACCTCGCCGTACGTGATACCGCGTTTTTGTCCTACAAATCCATTATCAAAACGGAAGTGCCCGCCGTCGCCGTGGCTGTGGCCATAAATTGATTCAAATTGCTCAATTTACATTCGCCGGTCAAACAATCAACACGCTTATCTCGACCTAAACACAGGCCTCCTCGGCCGCACCCTAACAGCGGGAACTACATAAAAGTAGTAATTAAGTTCGACTTAAACCAAAGTGAAGGTTATCGCCAATCAAAGAGTTGGTCCCCGAAACGGTAGCCCTCAGAACCGTCACGCCACGCCACGCACAACAACTCGCCTGTGTCAAGGACGCCCGTCGTATGAAAAATTCCAAAGAAATCAATGTCGCCGTTGGAATCTCTCGAACAACTTCAAGTCCAACTTGAAACGGCATGCAAAACACATCGACACACCGACTCGTTCGACTTCATTGACGCCGGCCGAAAAACCTCAACGACTGGAAGAAACAGTCACAGTCGCAAAGAGGTATGCAAATCGGCTGGTTTGGCCAAGCCGGAATTTCACACCCTGAATCAACGAGCTTTTGAGAGGTGACGACGACGACGGCTTAACCCGTCGTCTGATGGCGCATTCGTTTGAAGGTCAGTTCCGCACTGATATGTTTGGTAGCGAGAGTCAACGCTAACGAATCTTCAAATTTCTCTGACTACAACGTTACAACCTAGCTGGAACGCAAAACTGTGCTAGGAGTTGCTCAAACGAATGTGCCACCAACGCTGCCATAGTGTAGGTTAAAGGCTGCTGTCTGACGAGAAATGCCTGTTTCATGAGATCATGGGGCGAGTCGTGACGTATGGACTGTTGTGTGTCCGTGTCCACGCGATGTCACGGTTCGGGGTGGCCGAATTGTGACTCTGCTAATGTGACAGCATTTGGCAGCTTACCGTGAGAGCTACCGAATTAATTCTTTTTTGATTAGAATTTCGTAAGCGTGTTCTGTTGCTTGAGTAATCGGGGCGAGACGTGTTTTAAGGTTGAATTTATTTATAGAATTCAGGTGATTTTTAAATCAACCCAAACATGCTAAAAATGATGCATTTTAAAAACAAATTGCCCACTCAAATGGGAAAGCGGGAAAGTCGGAAAAAAAGTCGGGAATTTGTCAAAATCCGCAGGAAATCGGGAAAAGTCAGGAATTTGTGATTTTTTTGTCAAAAAGTCGGGAATCCTAAGCATACTCTTTCAAAATTATTTTAATATTTTATACAATTTTCAATTTAAGTTTACTCAATGCTCCCTTAGGAACTTTAAATTTAAAATTTGACACAGATGTACATGATAGTTTTTATTAAACATAAGATTTTTATTATTTTTGTATATCAAACAAAGGTAATAAACTAATATAAACATAGAGCCTAATTTTAACGATTATGACCAGCGTAAAGTTATGATCTCGGTTATAATTCTGTTTTATTTTGTAAAATTGATTGAGTGCTTGAAAAAAATTTAAACTTCAGTGTGGGTTTTTTGCGGCAAATATTTTTAATTGTTTAACTAAATTCATTAAGTCATTTCCAATATTTTTTTTACTAATTTTTCCCTTGAACTTTCTGTGAGTAAATTACTATCGATATAGCTTGATTTTAGTTATAGGAAAACTTAAATATTGAATGAAATCTAATCGTTGTTCGTTCTGAAAGAAAAAATGGAAAAAAGTTATTTTCATCTTGAAAAAAAAAATATATTAAAATTGCAAAAAACATTTGATTTTTTTTTCAAATTAATGCAAATATGTTTAAAGAATTGTCTCTAAACATTTCGTATAAAATAAGTGGTGAAACATGGAAATTTACAAACTGAATGTTTAATTGAAAAAAATTAAAACCGTTTAATATTGACAACCAAGCTTCCCTGCACCGTGCGGTACACGCGGTTCGCTTGTACCTCGGGTTTGCTTTGCGCCTGCTTTGTTCGGTTTACACCCGTACCCGACTCACACGAACCGAGGGTATTTTGGTTCATCGTACCAGCGCACCACGACACTCTCAGTTCGCCGCGTCGGTTTTGTGTCTGGCACTCACCCATGGCATGAACCCGGTATATGAGCCAAGGTGCTTCACTCGTTACGAGCCGAGGTACGTGTCGTGGTACGCGCTGGCGGTACAAAACGGGTTCAATACCACGACACGTACCACGGCACGCTGGGTTCATGCCATGGGTGAGTGCCAGACACAAAACCGATGGGGCGAGCCGAGAGTGTCGTGGTGCGCTGGTACGATGTACCAAGATACCAATACATAAATGGGTTCAGGCACGTACCGAAGCTAGAAAACCAAACCCGCGGTGTGCGTTGGCACTGGCGCATGGGAAGCTTGTTGACAACTATTAAAATCAACATTGATTATAAAATCCAATATAAAAATTTAAAAAATAAAAACGGAACTTTGTAAAATCATGTTTATTAAACTGAACAAAAATAATTAAGTTTCTGATTTTACGAAAATTGTCAATAGTTTGATTTGTTATAATTCATTTAGATATTTTTTCGATGGTTGATATTGACTTTTTTATAAAGAGTTTTTTGTTTCAAATCATTCTTTAGATAAGAAATGCCTATTATTTGAGTTTCTGGAAAAGTCGGGAAAAAGTCGGGAATTTGAAAATTGAATTTGAGTGGTTTTTTTTGCTCCCTGATTTTTCGGACCAACTTTGAAGGGGGGGGGGGGGGGGGGCTTATTACCAGCCTTAGAAGTTGGACATTTAATAGGCAATTTTAAAAACTGGGAACACTGCCAAAAATTGCCGATATGTAATTAATCAATATTTCCTCGTGCAAAACTCAAGTTGAAGTACCACTTCATTTCAAGTTCACAACGAACCTCTGTACGTACTCACTAAAAGCCAGCTTCGCATAAAAATACTGCCCTGTCAGTGGCTACTGACGCCGATGTGCCATGTGGTCGCACTCACATTTGCAGTGTAACTGTTGTGATTCCTGGAACAGAACATCACCGACGCCATAGTCGTCATCACTTCACTGCAGCTCATCAACCGCGTAGAATAACAGCGCTGATGAAGAAGACGTATTACAAGCTGCTACTACCCGCTGCTGGTAAACTAGTCTTTTAAACACCTTTTTCCCAAAGACCCACCAACAATCGACTCGGTACTTCTGTGCTGCAGCGCAATCAACGAGGCATTCGTCCCCATTCTACAACATCAACCCCGGTGTGCTAGCTGGCCATTGTCTCCCTTCCCATGCCCTGTGGTGTACAGCCCTGACTGACTGGGATTGCGCGTACGACGGTCGTCAACGCATGGAGAGACCTTCTACCCACCGCGCACAGTTTTTCCCAACTCAGCGTAGCGTAACTCCACCAATCGAGAAAGAAACCCAGAGTTAGACATTTTTATTATGCCCACATGGAGGCAACTAATTGCCGTGTACCAGAACCTGCTGGGGGGGCTTTGTGCAGTCTGCAACAGGTCCGCGCATTGTCTTCCGAGCTGCACTTTTTTCGTTGCGCTGATTTCGTGTACTTTGGCAAACAACTTAAAAGGGTGTCGCAACGGAGGTGGATAAAATTGCCCAAAGTTCGCGTAGCGAATTAAATCAGCAGCGCCCCCTTAGTTGGCTATCTTGAACGAAATTTAAGTCATCTTTCGAAAGACTGGTGAACCGCTAAGCGCTCGCGGTGATCACACCTACTGCCGGAGAGCGGTGTGTAGCCTAGTTTCAGCATCAACTGCTCGTCAATTTGCGGACTGATGAAGTCGTAAAACGATTGACAGATAGCATTGTTCTCCGAGTGGGGGGGACCTACGACTGATTGTGCGCTTCTTCCATTGCTTCATTTCTAGGTTACGGGGTGTTTCTGGGTTATGTGTGACCCAACTCCGCAGTGATGACACTCAAAGTTACCTGGTGGTAGCTGCGTTGATATCAATCTCGCTACGCACCCCAAACTTTAATTTACTCCACTTTCATCAACCTTATCGGTGGGCCGTGTGTCCAATTACGCCCAAAATTCCAATCTTCCTCGTATGACGAGGGAAGTACAACCCCAGCAGGTGACATGACACGGCAGGTCTTCACCGCAGAAAAACGCTTATCATTAAATGCTGCGTCTCGTGACGCACCGGCCCTCCACCATCCGCGGGGGACAGCACTTTCTCTCGTGCTTCCGGATAGTCTCGGACGATGTCATCGTCAATAATTGCACAGGTCTGCTGCGTGTGTTGTTCCGCCATGAACAGGTGTACCTCGCAGATCAAAGCGGATCGTCGTGATGGGCTTCCAATGTAATGCGCGCCCTTCTCCAACCCCGCTCGCATGTTCGAACGCCGCCAGCGGCAACTCTGTGACGAAACATAGTAGATTCTCTACGTAATCATACGGCTCGAGAACCGGTCTACACGAGTGCACAACATCGCCAGCAGACGACCGGAACTCTGTCTGGCACCGCCCCACAGTCGAACGACGATTTGTTATCAGTATCGGAAACTCTCTCTCTCTCGGCTTTTATAATAGCTCATGTCATGTTCGTTTCCCTTTTTGCAGCCGCCGACGGTGACGCCGCCAGAGTCAACCCCCGACTCGGTTCTGGGGGGGTTGTTCGACAGGCTCTGTGGCACATTGAACCAGATAAATAGGACGAAGTACGACGAGTTTTTCCGGACAAAGGACTTTGCATTTGCAGCAGCAGAGTCATCGTCCTCTTAACAGGTCGCGCCGCGGCGACGACGACCAAGAGGATTAGGACGGAGGTGTGGGAAGGATTTGATAGTTGGACGACCTGGATCTTTGTTTTAAATGGACAACGGGGATTGAAACAATGAGAGATACCTTCTAACTGTCAGGAACGGGCTTAGATTAGGGGTTTTGAACTGCAAAATTTACTCGATTAAAGCTCCAAAAATACTATTTAGACTATAAACTTACCAGCAACAGCACCGCCTCAAGTAAGCACGCAAATTTATGCCATTTACTGGCCAAAAAGATCAAATTTAATGCACTTTTGATCATAATTTCTATTTTGCGAGACCATTTCTCATCATTTTAGTGGCACATACATCCACACGCAAAATGAGAGGTTAACTGCTTAACGAAAGTCGCCATCAATATCTTTTCACTTGCGTTAACGATTTCAAAGCGCTTAAGATATGAAATTGCTTCCAACTACCGGCAAAATGTTCTTTTGCACATTAGTTGGTCACTCACTTGAAAAATAATCCCGAAACATGTAAATAATTAGCAAGCACCATCAAAAAAACAAACGCGCCAAGTCTTTTGACGTTTGACTTTTGACGACCCATTCCAATGATTCCAATCGAAGACTGAAGAAAACCGAGCGAGAAGCGAAGGCAAATAAAGAACAAAGGGTGGCCACCAACACCACCAGCCGCGCCTGTTGGAGTGAGCCAGTGATGCCAGGAAATTTTCTCTATAACTGCTACTTTTCGTGAGTGTTCGCGTAAAATTTCATCAATTTTGATAGTACTAAGCAGACCTAAAAGAGCGCTGAAAAAAAAAAGAACTAAGCTGAAAATAGAAAAATGGGCGTGGCCCAATGCATTCACGACTGATTAGAATACATTTGGGAAATATTGTTTTTAAATGTTTGTAAAAGGAATAGCATAACATTAAATAAAAGTGAAAATAAACAGAAATGTTCACAAAAAGTTGCTCTACTCGTTGGTGTACTTGGTTTTGGTAAATTTCAAGGAGCACTCCATATTATCCAGCATCATTCAAACACGCCCGCTTATTAGGCTTAAAATGGGTATATTTCCCCTATCCTAGATTTATAAATTTATGTATTGGCAAAAAATTCACTAAAATTGAGTTCTGTCGATTAAAGCGAGTTCAGGGAGCTCAAATCTATCATACCTTGACGAAACTGAAGCGTTAACTGACATCAACTTCAAAAATGTCGAGTTGTGCAATCAGTCAATTGTGTAGTCACTTTGGATCTCAGATGGGAGTACAGAAGCGTTACTTGGAGTTCTGCCATTTTTTTTTCATAAAATTATTTTTATTAGGTCCTTTTCGGTACTGGGACCTGGTTAGGACCGAGTCGCCCTAAGTAATTACATTTGACTTAATAATTACAGAGGATCTTGTGTGTAATTGTTAGTGGGAGGGGAGCCGATTGCCCGCGGCCTACTCGGGGTTAGTAGGGAAGGGATTGATGTTAAAGACAGTTCTGCCATCTTTGTGAAACCATTGTTGAAATACTCTTTTATACTTTCAATTATTAAGGTTTTTTCTACACCTTGCTCAAAGAAAGACCAATAACTCATTCAAAAACACCTGTAAATCGGCCACCGACCACCACCCAAGACTCGGAACCGGTGAGGTGTGCAAAAGTGGGATGTTCCCCTCTCTTGGAAGCATCGCGCGTGCATCGTGTCCGCAAGCTGTGACCATCAGTCCGAGGGGGGTGAGGCCCATTTGGCCGAAGCGCCTCTGGAATTGAGTGGATGAAAGCAAAATCCGCTCCGACATTGTTTTATACATTTACCGACTGCGCGATGGTTGGCGCACATTTTCGCGAGTAAACTTAACAGTCCGGTGAGAATCAGTGATGCCTCCCACCCAGCAATGGATGCAGATGCGAACCGAGGTATGCGATTTTCTACTGGATTCCGCAGATTTACGCGCGAAAGGAATGCTGCTGTTTCGCTTTCGAAAATGATGTCCATCACGGCCTGGGTCCGTTCCATAATTCATGCCGAGAGGCTTACATGGGTCCGTATATCTGTCAAAATCGACCATCATTTAATTGAATCAGCTGATTTAGTGCTGCTGCGCGAGGTGTTATGACTTGTTTGTCCGAATCATTTTTCACTTTTTACGGCGCTGTCTTAATGCCACAAAAGTCTGTGTGTGCGTAGACGCCATTTTGCATTACAAACATCTTGTTATCCAACGAACACGTCTTAATTACTTTTCATAACTAAATTTTTAATTTCCGCGCGCGCTCGCGCTTTCCAATCTTTTTACGATCGAAACCTTCGCAGAAGAATTTCACCAAAAAGCAAAAGTGGTTCGATTCGTAGACCTTCGAAAGATGCGTCGAGCCCGCGCACCAATCGGTGCCAAGGTGTCCACCCGGTATGCATCACGTGCTGCGCCCCAGCTCTTTAATCGGGTGTCTTCATTTTTTTGGATTGATCTTTTCTTCTGAAAATTGATTCGTTGTCTTTGGGTGATCGATTGAATTTGTTGAGGAATTGGCTGATTAACCAACTCCTAACTTCATCCTATGGTCATAACACTTGCTTAGGGCGTATTCCATGCCTATTACCATTCTAATGCAAGGCTGCGAAGTCTTAAAAAGGCCATACAAATTTGTTGAAATTAGCCGACTCGACTCCGGCTTCTGAAGATTTAGTGACTCCGTCTCGCAATTCTCAGATTTTGACATCATCAACTCCGAATCTGGGTTCTCCGCCGACTCCGATTCTAATAACTAACTTCAAGCGAAGCTTTTTGGAGAATTTCCCCTATCCCCTTAATACAGTATAGAGCCTCAGGCTTAGTGATTTTTCACGCTGAAAAAATGCAAATTTCGCGGGGACCAGTATTCGAAAACACAAAATTTCACGGAAATTTCGCGGATCGTGAAAAAATTTAAAATAACCTATTAAATCTTATGTTAAACATCCGGAATAGTATTTGAACACTTAATTATATATTAAGCATCTAAGAAAGGCGATTTTTCAAACTGAAAATTTCCAGTTTTAAAGTTAACCAAATCATCAAATTTTGTTGGATTTCACGGGAGTAAAAAAAACTAAAATATTCAAGAAAATGGCTGAATTTATACATTAAAATAATATTATAAAGCCCCAGTAATTCAATCAAGAATAATCCAAGTTTTAATATTAAATTTTATTTGGGAATTCTACCTTTGAAATAAAATGGTAATCAAATTAATTTTGCAAGGAATTAACCTAGCACCATGAACACTATGATTATTTTTTAAAAATCTGAGTTTTTACGAACAGTACATACAGATTTCACCTCAATTTAAAATAATTACAAACCAGCCCAATCGTGCAAAAAGTGATAATGAATGCAGAAAAATACATTTATTTTCACCTGATTGCACTTCTATTTTCACTAAACATTTCAAAATATTTTGAAAAAAAAAATAATGTTGTTCCTGTATATAAAAAAAAGTTTCAAGCAATTTTATTTAAAAACTTGAAGCAAAAGGTAAAGGTAAAAGGTAAGGTATTAAGTTTTTTCAGGACAGTTTTAAAGGGGGTGGGGAAAAAAAATTAAATAAAATTTGGGTCGTTCTCCACCAACTCACACAGCAATTGCCCCGATCGCTCGTCGATTTGCATGAAACTTTGTCCTAAGAGGTAATTTTCGACCCTGATCACGAATCCGATTTGGATTAGGAATGTTTTCCAGCACTATTAATCTGTGTAATCTATTGCTTATTGCGAGATAAAATCACGTTTCTCCTTCGCTGTGAGTGACAGGAGATTATTGCCGCCTAACTACCGCAGTGTAAAAATCAGCAAGTTGAACTGAAATTCTGCGTTGATTTGGCTGTCAACTTGGTTTGTTTTGAATATTTTTCAAAAAGTCAGCTGAAAACTCAAGGCAACCTTTGACAGCAGCCAAAAATTTGTTCTGCAGTTGTCATGCGGCTGTCATGCGACCATTATCTTGCGGTCGTATCACCGCGCGTGAACTCTAATTATTGACGCCCGCAATAATATCTTCTATATATATAAAAAATTTCGACGGTTTTGTTCGAACGCGAATCAATTCAACACGGAATGTCCGATCGAGGTGCTCTTTGTTGCGTTGGGTTCGTATAAGCCCAAGGAAGGTTTATATGCTAAAAATTTCTACTTTGGCCACTCTGGAACCGATTCCGGAGCATCTGCAGATTGTATGGGAAAATTTACGTAAAATCAAATTTTGATCACAGGAGGCTGAATTAGCAAACAAGCATTAAACGTCAGGAAAATTAAAAAGGGCAAGACCAAGTTTGCCGGGAAGAGCTTGTAAAATATAAACTGTTTCATTGCTCCAAAAGAAAATGAAAAGTAATTTGAGTTAAACTGAAAACTAAATAATATTATATGAAACTGCCAATTTTTTGCACTCAAGTGTGCCATATAAATGCTTTTACTTTCAAACCACCTTCATTTGCTCTACCAAAACAAAAATAAACAACCTCATGCCCGCTATCGCTCTCTGTTCAGCTCCAAATCTCCCCCAAATCTTTAACCACACTGATAAAACACGGCCCCCAAATGACGCAGCTGAGCGCCTCGTGGTCAGTCGCCGTAACCGGTTTGTGTGTGTTTTAAAATGCGTTCCCAAATCGCTGCAATCAAAACACACCTCGAAAGGAAAGTGTGACCTTAAGAAACGGTTCGCCGCTGATGCCATCGCGCACACACACGTGTGACGGGCGTCTTTCACTTTTCACGGAGCCTTCGCGGCCCGGTTGGTATTAAAAATATATAAATTTTTGTGATATCAACGCACGACTTTCGCTTTTTTGCCGCGGGGCCCACTCTGCTGGGGCGTGGTACATGGTCGGTTGAGCCCAAAAGACGCGGGGCGCTGATCTCGCGCCCAGATCGCGACCCGAAAGTCAATGTCAGCTTGGAACCTTCAGCTTTTCCTCGCGTAGATTCCATCCGCTAGTTCGAGGCCCTAAACGAGATTAAAATTGGCCAGCTTTGGTCTGGTGTGCGCTCTCCAAGTAGAGATCGACCAGAATCGGAGAGGGCATCCGAGTGTGAACTTGGAGATCTTGACAAATACAGCAGCAACCACCTACCTGAAAAGGTTGAAGAATGCTCGATTATTTAACAAGCCACTGAACTGGATCTTGCCATTCCTGGTGTAGATGCAGCAGGTACGCGCGTTTGCGGACAGCTGCTGGCAGCTGTTCCGATGAGGCTCGGTCCAAAAAGGACAGTTGTCTCACTCTATGGCTGGGAAGCAGCGCATCGAATTGAAGAATCGATCCTATAGAGACGCGGTGATCTCGAGTGAGTGTGAAGCTACAGCGCAGCGAAATGCAACCAAGAATCAACAAAAGAGGCAAGGAGAAGCCTTACGGATCGTCGTCGTGAGAAGAGAGGTGAAGAAAACCAACACAACACGGCAAAGTTCTGTATACGGAATCCCTGTGTCGAGGTTCATCTTCTTCACCACCTTCCGCGTCGATCGGACGTCAATGAATCGGATCCATTCATGACCGACACACACACATGCCCAGACTCAAAACAGTTCACAGTTGGAACGGATCTTGCCGACGCGGTTGAATAGATTTTCGGACTCGGAGAGGTGTGTTTGTTGGAGCAAAGAATTCCAGGGAAGAATCCCGGCGATGATAAGTAATAGCTGTGCGAACCTTCGATGGAATGCCGGACTGCTTGAATTGCGAATTTTTGTTCTTATTGACGCGGCGGCGGCCGATAAGAGGTGCACGACCTTTGCGTATTATTATTGTTCACCGAGCCGTCAACTTCCGTTGACGTTATCACGAAAGCGTGAATGGACAGCAATTGAAGCTAATTGGACAGAAAATTGATTTGCTTGTTTTGAAGAGAGTTGTTTGATTTGTGTTAAACTTTGAATTCTGAAAAATGCAGTTAGCAACTGCACATATTTTGATACAGTACAGGTCAATTTAGTTTTTAATTTGTTTCAGTCTTAATTTTTTAATTGACAAAATCTAGAGAACTATTGGTCCGGTTTTCAATTTAGTTTTTAATTTGTTTCAGCCTTAATTTTTTAATTGACAAAATCTAGAGAACTATTGGTCTATTGGTTTTCAAAGTGAAAAAATAACTTATGTAAAATTGTCTATTTTTAAAGTTTTCTAAACAAGTCTTACGTTTATGATGTGCTTAAAACACTCTTTTGGGAATTTTCAAGAGGTAGGGCTTATTTCCAAATTTCGAAATTTCAATTTTTTTAACAGTTCTAAACATAACCTACACCTTTCCCAAAGACACCAAATCGGTCAGAATTTTTTTCCAAAGATTTTCGTTGCATGATCAGCCCGCAATTGTATGGAGACTTGTTTAGAAAAAGTAAATATTTGTTTTGAAAAAAAACACACTATTTTTGTTTATTTTTTAAGGGACATCAAATGCCAATTTTTCAGTAATTTTCTGAATGTGCAAAAAATCTTTGATTGAGTTATGAATTTTTGAATCAAATACTGATTAAAAAAAAAATCGAAATATTGGTCACAAAAATTGTTCAACTTCATTTTCCTATGTAAATTCGAATTTGCAATAAAAAAATATTTTAGTGAAATTTTGATAAAGAGCACCGTTTTCAAGTTATAGCCATTCTCAGGCAACTTTTTTGAAAACAGTCGCAGCTATTATTTTTTATTAAATTTAATTTTTTTTTCGGCCGGTTTTTCGTTTTTTTTTTTTCAAAAAATCAGTATTGATTCGAAAATTCATAACTCGGTCAAAAATTTGTTGCACAATCCGGAAATTTCTAAAAAGTTGGCAAACATATCAAAAAATTAAAAAAATAATAATATTTTATTTTTGCAAATCAAGTTTTAGTGACAAGAAGTGAAGTGAAAAATTACCAAATTTTTTTTACTGTGTGATTTTTTTTCAATATAGAGCAATTCCAGCTCAAATCTAGATTAAATTTTCAAAACAACCTATCCCTCATGGGTTTCCTATGCAGATAGGGCCTTTTGAAAATTTAATCGAGAAATCAGGATTTTTTCTGGTACTTTTGTACCCGACCCTCTCCAATTTCAATGAAACTTTGTATACATGTTATCCTAGGCCTATATAAGCCATTTTTGTGTATATGGAGCCAATAGTACTCGAAAATAACATTTGAGAAGGGCGTAAGGTATTTAAATATTTTTGAATTTTGTAATTTAAAAATTACTGTATCTCGAAGCCGTTGGGTCGTATCAAAAAGTGGTCAAGGACAAACTTGTAGGAAATTGGACGGGCTTTCTGAAAAAAAAATACACTGAAACAACACGCCACATCTATGTGATTTTTTTATTTTTAAGTCTAAAACTTAAATTTAAAGGTGACGTCACGATTTTTTTTCGTTCAAAATTTTTGAGGAAATAGCCTAAAATGATACAAAAAGACTGACGAAAAATGCAGGATGGTATGTCTCTCCTAAAAAAATACAAAAATCAATTACTAAAACTGTTTTTTTTTGAAAAGTGGTCTAAACGTCAAAATTTTAAAAACCGGTAGTGGGAAGCAATTCTCTAGACAATTTTACATAAAAGTCTCCATATTGACCATTGTCCTATGTCCAATCCTTGGGAAGATACAGCGGTTTTAAAAATAAAAATGTTGAAAAAAACGGGATTTTTTGTGGTTTTTGGCAATTTCAATATGACAGACTTGGTTTTTCAGTCTCGTAAATATTTTTACCGGAAAGCTCGTCCAATTTCATAAGTTTGCCTTTGACAGCATTTCATTTGGATGTAAGGGCTTACAGATATAAGCTTAATTACATTGCTAATAACTGAAAATAGAATATTTTTTTCAGTGTGGTAGAAACCAGGATAGTAAATTTGCTTACGTAAATATAAAAATGATATAAATCAAAAAGCTTCGAGATACAGTAATTTTTAAATTACAAAATTCAAACATATTTAAATACCTTACGCCCTTCTCAAATGATATTTTCGAGTACTGTTGGCTCCATATACACAAAAATGGCTTATATAGGCCTAGGATAACATGTATACAAAGTTTCATTGAAATCGGAGAGGGTCGGGTACAAAAGTTCCAGAAAAATTCCTGATTTGAGCTGGAATTGCTCTATAGTCTCTATAGACAAAACAGCATGGCTCTGGTTCCTTGCAAGTGTCCTATTTTCTTACCTCCACGTTGGCTTGGTTTAGTCATCATGATGACAAAGTGTAACCTAGCTGGTGGCCTGTGGAAACGACTCGTAAACCTTTGACCAGCGAGGGTCAGAGTAGAGACGGCTAGAAGAAAGGGGCGCGTCAATGTGGAAGTAACTTGTGATTGTAGACGGTATTGTTTTGATTCGCAGTATGTTGAGTCAACTGCTGTGGATGTACCTGAGCATCGCAGAACGGGGTTTCTCTTCTTTCCATTTCAGCTAACAGCTATCTTCTGTTTATTTTGTTTCACTGATTTTCTAAACGGCTTCTGTTTACTATCCTCCATTTGATTTCAATTTTACTTATTTGACGCTTTTCCACTCTATTTTACCAATTGATGCTGCTGTACAAGTGTCTGCTTTCCCTTAATTTGGCAGCGATGTCAATTTTGTTTATCATATGCCTTTTCTTTATTTATCTATTTAAATATGTTCTCATCTTCCCTGTAAATTGCCCTCAATACAATCTAAGCTTGTTTGTTACCTCTATTTATTAACTATTGTTAATTTCTTTATCTACTTCATAAATTACTATCTTTCTTTTACTATTGATTCTTTACATAGTATATTTCCTTCACTGTCCATTGTTTTGAAACTTCACCTTTTTCTTAAGTAAGTGAGGTTCGAGCCCTTACTCAATTTATGGAATGATTAAAGGATTAACACAAATATTACTATTGTACTTTTGAAAAACTTTTCTAAAATGCTTAGGACCAAAATATTGTAACAAAACACCGCGACAAAAGAAATAGCAACAGATAAACACGACTCAACAATAGGGAAGATTTCAGGAGAAAACAATACACAATAAAATAACAATTTTTTTTGAATTCAAACTAAAAATAAAACAGTTTTTGCTTTAATGAAAGTTGATAGGCACACTATAAATGGTTAGGCGCTTATACTTACATCAAACCCTACGTAATGTACCACCCCCGGCCGAGTTAAATTGCGTAACCGGAAAAGAAGGTGTGCATGCCTGGCACGAACACTCAAAGCGTGTTCTAGCGTGTTGCTCGTTCTGACTCAGAGCAAGGGTGAGATGTAGGTGTAAGGGCAGTGCGTGTTCGTCGGGAACCTGGTGCATAAGATCAGTCGGCCCGTTCTTACACTGAAAATTGCGAATTGCGATTAAAAAATACAAAAACTAAAATATAAAAAAAAACTATTTCGTAGAGAATTGCTCAGAAGTTGTGAATATGCTTGAACATATTCCTAAAACTTTTTTTGGAAAGATAGTAAAATTTCCTATAAATTTGATTCAAAAATTTCCATTAATTTGCTATAAAGATTTTAAATTGCTGAGATATAGAAAAAAATGAGGTTTGCTGAGTGTCAACGAAAAAGCGTGCAGTAACTATCCAGATGACAATATCTCAGCCACTGTTTGTCTGACTCTCCTGATTTATTAGCAGAAAGTAATTCTCATGATACTGATTTTCAATATTTTGATACTTTTGTGTATGGACAGCATTTTTTTTTTGCTATTATTGCCAATACATAAATGCTGTTATTCCGAAAAAAATGATAAAACTTCCCTATAGGGTATACCCTATTACAACGTATATCAACCATACATAGACGTAATTCACACAGATGGTACTATTCTAAATGAAATTTCTGCTGCATTTGCTACAACAATCATCTTTCCTTCCTACAACCCCCTTCGGAGACAGGAGGTCGACGGAAATGAAATTGAAGTCAAATCCTGAGGGGATCTCACTTTATGACTTTCACGATGTGATAAGGACAAGTGTGTCTTGCTGCGTACGAGAGAGTCCTTCTTATCCATCAAGATCTCTCCACGTTACTCCCGGAGGCTGCTGCTGCTCCATTATGCAAATTGTCAATAACATTTTTTTCCTCCTCTTCCCGTCCCTCTTCAGGACGAGAAGGGGAAGCAAAGTGTTTCCCAGCTACGCCACAACACTCAAATATCCTGGGATTTTAATCAGAGGAATGGAATTTCCTGTTCCGCACCAAAGTCACGTACATTCCATTCAAAATTGGATCGCTCATCGGCTAGAGTGCAGCTATTCGCTGTCATCGCCTGGAGTGTCACTTTTCATCTCTCGTGCACATTTCATCTAGAATTCGCCACCGTCATGTGGGAGACCCCTTCTGGGTCGGGTTGGTCGCCCTCCCAAACGATAAAAAGAAACGAATTCGTATACGAGGGAAGAAGAAGGGTCCTGGCCCTGATGACGATTAAAAATAAAGACGTTCGCAGAGATGAAATTGGAGATGCGCAGCATCACCACCATGGGTTGATGAAAACCGGCTGGAACTCAACGTCGAAGGACCACCGCTGCGGAACGGAATGGGTTACGGGTCCAGGCAGCTGCGCGAATGAAATTGTAAATTCATACTTGCAACGTGTACACAATGAGGTCACGCACGTAGCTCGCGAAAACTTCTGGAGGAACGCGCGCGCGTTCGCGCAAAGTTCAGAACTAATTGATTGAGGGCACTTGAAGAAGGCATTCCGACCCTGCCACTGGCAGTGAGCACCGCGAACTTCAAAACCCGGGTGGTTCGGGAGTGAGCAGAGCGAAGCAAAAAAAAATTAAAAAAAGCGGGGTGAGTCAAGAGGTCTTACGTCTGAGCGCGGCGCAGGAAGGTTGGTGTACAATTACTTTGAGTAAATCGCGATGTATGCATTTATGCTTTGCTGCTCTGGAACGTGGAATGTTGTAATTTTGTTCCTACATCCATTAGATATTGGAGGGTTTTATTTTGGACAAACGAAATTGATGTTAATTTTGCTTAATAACATTTATCTTATGACCTCTTTGCGTGAATTGGTACATTTCTGTCCTAGAGAAAGCGTTGATTGAGTTCATAAGGCGAATCAGATTGAAGACTCTTGCCTTACTGAACCATATTATAAAAGTTTTCAAAGGTCTGTTTTAAAAAGCTAATTTAAAAAAAGTCCACGGGCAATCAGCTCGTAGCCAACTACACTCAAACCCGATGGTTTGACACCAACTGTTGTTAAACGAACGGGGTCACTTTTTAGTTTGACACCCATTTTACACGGAGTTTACACACACTACCAAACGTTTGTTTTGATAGTGTGCGTGAGCGCCGTGTAAAAAGTGACAGTTCGTAACTTTTTAGTTTGACATTGACCAACCAACGGGGTACAAACTAAAAAAGTGTCAAACGAAAAAGTGACCAACCATCGCGATGATGCATCGGGGGGTTGAGTGTACTGTAAAGTAAAACTAATGAATAATTCAAACACATTTTCCAAAGTTCTAGGCTGAAAATCCTCCACCGATACCAAACGTTTAGTCGCCTTCGCAATTATCTCGTTTTGTTTACCGACCTGCGATGGGAAACTCATGTAAACTTCCCATTAAGGTTTAAGCTCGGAGGCCGCTGCTTAAAATTCATACCTACGCACTTATCGCAAACCAACCAATCTCTCACAGTTGTGTCCTCCCAGAGCCCAGATGCGTTAATCTCGGACGCAGGGGGTAATTAGCTGCTTCGAATTTTCAGCTAAAAAGCAAATAAAACCAAAATAAATGCACATATTAATGGCTCTCTGTGGCACCTCGGACGTGAGCCCGGGGTCAATAAAAGCTAATCGCATAACTTTGCCTTTGTCGAGCCTGACAGGCCCAAAGATTTATGATCCCCCGGTCATAACGCCGGCCAATTCATCGTGTATTTGCCAAAGGTTTTCCCCCTTTTTTTGCGCCAAGCTTTTGTTTACACAAACTTCGTGTATGCTTTTTTTTTGTTTGCCCGAAATTGTGCACTTTTCTCTCCCCAGCATCACGGGACCAGCTGGCTTGAGAGAGGTAAATAAAATGACGAGCCAGCTGCTGCCGATATTACGGAACCATCCGGCCTTATCGAACACGTTTGCGATGATAATGGCAAGCGGGTTTTGGTCCGAAAACCGGCCGCAAAATGTTTCTTTGCTTAGTAAGAAAAGGCTTTAATTCTGATTCTGAGCAACAAAACAAATTATTTTACATCACACAAAATGCTGAAAAGTGCTTTTCGACACTCTCCTAAAGAAGAATATTTAAGTTTACGTTTTAGGGGAAAAATATCCATTTTAAGCCTAATAAGCGGTCGTGTTTGAATGATGCTGGATAATCTGGAGTGTTCCTTGTAATTTAGTAAAACCAAGTACACCAACGAGTAGAGCAACTTTTTGAGAACATTTCTGCTTATTTTCACTTTTACTATAAGTTGTTCTGTTCCTTTTACAAGCATTTAAAAAAAAAATATTTCCCAAATGTATTCTAATCAAACGAATGCATTGGGCCACGCCCATTTTTCTATTTTCAGCTTAGTTCTTTTTTCTTCCAGCGCTCTTTTGGGTCTGCTTAGTGCTGCCAAAATTGATGAAATTTTAAGCGAACACTCACGAAAAGTAACATTTATAGAGAAAATTTCCTGGCATCACTGGCTCACTCCAACAGGCGCAGCTGGTGGTATTGGTAGCCACCCTTTGTTCTTTATTCGCTTTCGCTTCTCGCTCGGTTTTCTACAGCATTCGATTGGAATGGGTCGTCAAAAGTCAAACGTCAAAAAACTTGGCGCGTTTGTTTTTTGGATGGCGCTTGCTAATTATTCACATGTTTCGGGATAATTTTTCAAGTGAGTGACTAACTAATGTTCAAAAAAACATGTTGCCGGTAGTTGGAAGCAATTTCATATCTTAAGCGCTTTGAAAACCTCAGCGCAAGTGAAAAGATATTGATGGCGACTTTCGTTAAGTAGTTAAATGCTGAGAAATGGTCTAGAAAAACAGATATTATGATCAAATGTGCATTAAATTTGATCTTTTTGGCCAGTTAGTGGCATACATATACGTGCTTACTCGAGGCGGTGCTGTTGCTGGTAAGTTTATAGCCTAAATAGTATTTTTGGAGCTTTAATCGAGCATCAAACTCTCCATATGACGAAGATATTTTCAGCACTCGCCATATGTTTCCAACTCGACAAGATTCGTTGGATAAATGTAAGTTTCTAGTTCCAGTAAAACTCCTACTTCAAAATAGCAAGAAAAACGTGAACCAAGTAGGTGAATTATTTTTGGGAGAAAGAAAACAGTCCCAAGATAAGCTGTTCGGGGGCAAATTTCAGCATATCAGCACAGCTCAGGTAAACCGCAACCCCGAGAGAAGAGTGTGGTGCGTAGCTGAAGGAGATGAAGATAATTTATCTCTGTGGCCAACTGCTCTGTTGATGGTCGAAAATTTGAACGCACAAACAAACAGCAACGGTCACCGGAGGGGTCTAAATTTGAAATTAGGCTTGACATCGACGCTTGCGAGCTCTGACGAACAATGGCCGATTCCGGTATAAATTGAGAGAGTTTCGGCAAATTTAATTATCGAAGGAAAGCGTTTAGTCATAATGACGTTATTAACAAATTTTACCCGAAAAGATGAGCAACCGCAACTGTTGTTATCTGGGCGGAGATAATCGGTATATTTTAACTTAACAATGGTTAATTTTGAATGTAATCTAAAGTTACGGTGACTTGAAACTAGGCATAAATAAAAAGCGATTTCTTTCCCCCAACCCAACGTTCACAGCCCCTTTATATCGCGACTACCGGTTTTAGCCCAGAATCGACGCCGGAAGTGCTATTATCGGCAAAACGGCTTCGGACGATGACAAAAACGGTTGCATCATTCGATGTAGCTGCTGCAGTTCATCACCAGACAGGTTTTTTTTGCACTCTGATGAGCGTTTTTTTTTCTCTGGCCAAGTATTGCAGCTTCCATGTAAACATGTATCGTCAACAACTGGGCTGTTTTCGATACCCGCGTGCTCGCTGACCCAATGTCATTGTCGAGAGGCCAGTGTAAAGTACCCAGGTGATTGTACGGGGTGATCGGATATCTGTCTCAACTGCAGTTTGATCATCTCAAACTCAGCATCATCCTCTCTCAATCACGATTATTCTCTCAGATCTATTCGAGTCCGTTTTACTCGCGATCATCTGGTGTGGGAGCAAAATTTCAAAACGTTAAAAAAGAGGCATATAAGACAGTTATGCTCACTCTGTTCAGTGCATCATTATCAGTCGCTTAAACGCTGCAATGGAAACAGATGCACTTCTGTAGGTGCAGTTGTTTTGTCAGTATCGACTGGTTGCGTTTATTTTTCTAGTTAATTGGTATTATTGCACGTGTTTCAATTTCTGGTTTTGTGGTTTTTGTCCAAGTGACAACACGTTTTGTGGGACAGTGCGCCAAAATTGCGTTAATTTTACGACAAATTTAATTAATGACATTATTTTTTTCCTCTTTCTCATTTTAGGTAAGTGGTCACAGTTTTGCATGTATCATAGGACCAGAGCATCCTCCGTCCACTACCCGATCGCTAAGAAGACCAAGGTAATAACCAAGTTTTTGTCATTATTGATGTGTTGCTGTTTGCTCTTCACTCTATCTCGTTCTTCCGCTCTCGAATCCTTTCTCTTCTCAAGCTCGGTTTGGTCTTCTTTTCGGTCAACCCTTTTTCCCTCTCTCTCTCTCTCTTCTTAACGATCCTATTTCCGGTGTGTCTCTTTTTTGTGACTCGCTCTCGATCACTCGATCTCGATGTAGTTTTGCTGTAGTTTTTGTGTCTTTCCACATCCTTCTCGCTCCAAGGTAGATCTTCCTGCTGCTGATATATTAATAAAAGTTAAGAACGGCCGGTATAAAATACGACGGAGCATTTCCTGCGAGAAGCAGCTTTTTTTTTCTGCCCAAAAACCACAAGTCGCGACCTGGCGGCGGAGGTTCACCTGAATGAGTAATCTTTGTGGTCAGTCGGCCAAAGTGACCGTAACAAGAACGGGCTTTTATGGGGTTTGATTTAGTGGTGAGATTCAGAAGGATATTGCAAAGTGACGTGAACGTTGATTGGTGAAGCGTGCAGTGAACTTGCGCCGATCGATTCCTTGTTGCGGTGAGTGCAGGATGTCATTAGGAAGCTTATTCTGATTGTTTTTTGATTTGTTCAGGGGTCACCTTTTAAGTGGAGACCTGCCTGCTCGTTTCAAAAATTTGTGCGATGATGCGGAAATTTGTTAATTTACTACTTCGCCGAAGAAACGCCCAAATACGAGTTACGAAGAGACGAACAAAAGAGAACGCAAAGTGTTGCGTTCTGTGCTTGCTATTTCTAGAGGTTACTGTAGCTCAAACGGTAACGGCGCAGCGCTGAAGGTGTCGTCAGGGGATGTGTTCAAATCCCGCGGGATCCAACTTGTTTTTCTTAAGTAACAAATAAAATCTGGATGGGTCCGATTCAAAGAGCTTCCAATAGTTTCAATCAGCAAAGTAAGACGCAATTTCTCAGCAGAGTGCTTCAACATCTCGAAACGGGGTGACTCAAGCTAGTTACTGTCTATAAATGTCGTCATCTGCCAAGTCAGGTGTCTGCGGAACTCATTCGACACACTTTAGTGATGCGCTGGGGTGGATTATAGATGAGGCAGTTTGGTTGGAGAGCCACAAATCAATAATTCACCATTAATATTTTGAAAAAAGATCGCGCACCGTAAGGGCATTAGCATAATTCCGCGCAAGTAGGTACTTAATGATTCACGTTCCACGTTGAGTCTCTCGAGGGCATCCATGCATATGCGGCTTAGTCGGTTTCTAAATACAGAATATGGCTCAACACAGCGCGGGTTGATTCCGAAACGAGAGTCACGTTTTTCTGCGGCCATGTTTCGCTTCCAGGCAGTTTGGGGCGACCAAGCTCGAGCATTTTGGCGATTTGAATTCAGACGGATGGATGGACGACGAAAGCCTCGCGGGAAAGCTGGGAATGTCACGCTGTCACTGGGAGTCGCCGTTCCGAGTTCCAAGTAATTCCACGTCCTCGCGGGGGCAGCTAATCGCATTTATTAAGCTGGTTCGCCGAAAAAAAAAACGAGCTCCATTAGCATTTTAGCTTTTACATAATGGCCATAATGGGGATTGATAACGGGCCCGCTACCGCGCGGCAACGAAATGATGGCGGGCTTCGCCCCCGCGAAGCGACTAATTGCGAACCGCCCTTTCGCCAATTTGTGACCCCCGCAAAGATGGCTCAAAATGAGGTGAAAATTAATTTTCTCCGTAGTCCCACACAGCTAAAGTTGATGGACACTTGATGGGTTGTCCCAAGTTGGTGAAAAAGTTGGCTCATTAAGGTTGCGTCACAGACAACGAGATGTTTAACTCGAACGGTCACTTTGAACAAAGTCGCATTTGACAGCAATGAGCCACGAAATTTTGCGTTTTCAGTCGTTCATTTGTGGTTTCGCGAAAGGACAACAGATTGCGCTAGTTTCGTGCAAGGTTTCACATTTTTTTCAACGAATTATACTTGTTTGTCTATGTTCGCATGCCTAACAATTGATGTCCCGTTGATGCCGTCCCTCCCGGACTGTTTTGAATAGAATTGACCAATGTCGACACAGTCGTAGACTTGAAGAAATTAGAGGCACTTACCAGCCCACCCCTCTGCCGGGGGTTCCAACCCCGAAACCAAGGCCTGCGTTAGTACCGAACAATCGCGATGACATGACTTGGTGACAATGGCTAAGCCGCACTTAACTCGGACTGACGAGATTGAGTCGTGAGAGCCGGTAAGGTTTGGTGTGATTTATGCAGGTGCGTGATGTGGACGACCTTTCGGGTGGAATTAAGATGTTTTGCGCGGTTCGTCGCTTCAGGATCCTTGGACATCATCACGTTATGACACATTGTGTTCTAATTGTCACGCGGTAGCGCCACGCGCCGGATATGGTACCAAGTGTCAGCTGTTCCCACCGTCGTTAGATGGTGTTGGAGCGAACAAATTGAAATAGCTGAGATTCTTTTTTTATGGCATCCGTAATGGTAATGATGTTCTAACAACTTAATGCACTGCCAAAGAGTTGTAAATTTGAGAAGCTGCTTCCGGGGTCGAATCTTTGGTTGAGGCAAGTGAGAAAATGTGCTACCAACGTGTCAACTTGGACATTAATCAGTAAATTTAGCATCTTCTGACCTTTCATGAAACCTTGCTTAATCATAATCATTATGGTAACGATTTTGGAAGTTAGTTTCATTGAAAAAAAACATTCGGTTTAAATAATAACTGAAATGTAGATATCCTAATCTAGCGTATTTTTACAGATTTTTTAAATTTCAGTATTAAAATTTATCATGATAATATTGTCAGATCATCAAACTTTGTTTCGATACCTTATGATAATGTAGCCAGCTATAATGAATGGGCAAAGAGGTTTTTTTCAATTATTCAAAAAAGGGACCATCCATAAACCACGTGGACACTTCAGGGGGGGGGGATATGGCGATTGTCCACGCTCCATACAAAAAGTTTTTTTTGTATGGACAATTGTCCACGAAGGGGGGGGGGGGGGGGGGTTGAGAATCCAAAAAAGTGTCCACGTGGTTTATGGATGGTCCCAAATAATCCTACGCTGATTATTTTGCCATACTGCAGTATCCTCCATGGGGGATGACTAATTAGACCGTTACAGCCAATCACCGTGTATCGTGCATATTTTGATAAATAAGCTATTATTTTATGTCGCAAGGCCAGAATGGCACTTTCTGCAATATGCATTTCCTGTGTGTAGAGCGTCCAATTTCCCGTCCCGGGAATTCCCGGGATTTCCTGGAAATAAATATTTCCCGTTTCCCGGGAAATTTGTGAATTTCCCGGGAATTCCCGAAATTCAAGCGGAAGTATACATTTTCCTAACATCTTGACACATTTTTCTTTTCAATTCCCGGGATTTTGCGGAAAAAAATTTCCCGTTTCCCAGGAAATTTGTGAATTTCCCGGGAATTCCCGAAATTCAAGCGGAAGTATACATTTTCCTAACATCTTGACACATTTTTCTTTTCAATTCCCGGGATTTTGCGGAAAAAAATTTCCCGTTTCCCGGGAAATTTGTAAATTTCCCGAAATTCAAGCCAAAAAAATGATAATGAAAAAACTCAATTTTATTTTATTTAGTTCGATTTACTGTTCTTATAACTTATCAGTTCATCTGAAAATTTCATATCAAGGTATATTTCAGATAATATTTGTTTCTGAAGCTTTCACAACTGGGATCTTGTTTATTCGTAAAGCAAAAAAAAATACGATGTTTTGGAATGAAAATTAACTTTTATAATTCTGGGTATTTTTTTAAACGAAAATTGTTGTCATATCATCTGAAAATAAGGTACATCTTTTTGCAAAGATCAAAATTAAGTTTTTTCACGATTATGTTTATCATGGCCAAATTGGATGAAAATAGAAAAAAAATACCCTTTGATGTATCAAAAAGCAAGAAAAACTTGGTTAATTAGTTTTAAAGTGCGTAAGCGTAAGCGGTTTTAATATAAAATAGCGTCTAAACTACTTTTATTGTTTTGATAATTCTTTTAGCCGAAGTCATTTATTAAGCTGAATCATTAAAAAACTACTTCTTATTCTATAAAAAGTGTCCAAAAAAAAGCCAGCATATTTCAAAATCTAGCTCCAAATATTTAAAAACTTTGAGTTGTGATTCCATAAAAAAATATATTTCTAAAGAAAAGGTAGTTTTTAGGTGAATTTACTGCTTATCAATTTATGAATGTGCTCAAACAAGGAAGATTTGTTATGGAAAAAAGATTTGCCAACAAATCCATATTTTCTTAATGATTTTTTATTATTTCAACGTTGTCTCAATATTATTCTTTTTCATGTTCTCTCAAACTGTTCACAGAGCCATAATTAATAGCAATTTCGTGGTTTTGAGCATGGATTCATTATACTTGCTGTCCAAACACTGTGATTTGAAAAATAATACTGCACAAACATATTATTGACAATTTATAGTGTGTTGTACGAACTGCAAGACCTAGAAATTTAGAATATTTATAAAGTTCCTTCAATTTTTTTTCTGCAAGCGTTTAACGTGAAGGCTTCCATCATTGTCATGATTTTTCGTTCAAAGATATAAATTTTGCGTCGCTTTCAATATTTTGACAAAATTCCTTCAACAAGTTGTTTATAATAGTGCCCTACACATGCTGATTCCTTTTGGTAACGATTATCCCATTCCTTGTAAAGTTATGGAAATCGTCATTAATCAATGATTGCCAACTAGGACGTCAATGACTGTGTCACAAAATTATATAAATTTTGAAGCACAATTGATTTAGATCAAAAATTCCTTCAGTGGCTTCAAGAAGGCAACAACCGGCACATGCTGATTCCTTTTGGTGCTGAAATTCGCTAAACTGAATTCAATACAAAATATTTTATAGTGATGATCGAATTTCTTCGAAAATGATCAACGGCTTCACCTTAAGGCATTTATGTTGCTATTTTATACAATATTGTTGAAGAATATTAATCAGAACCAAGATCAGAACAATTTTCAATAAATTAAAAATTTCCCGGGAATTCCCGGGATTTCCCGGGAATTCCCGGGATTTCCCGGGAAATTTGTTAAAAATTTCCCGTTTCCCGGGAATTCTGTAACCCCGGGAAATTGGAC
>NC_068938.1:32298725-32362058 GCF_016801865.2 Culex pipiens pallens | reverse complement strand
GTGAAAAATGCATTTTTCTATAGTGTATCTTTTTCTAGATTTCAGAAACTTTGTGGAAGAGAATAAATCGATCAGAAAACAAATCTCATGAATCAATTTTTGTATACAACCCAAATCTCACAGTGTATAAATAAATAAGACAATTTTCTTTCAGGTAAGCAATAACAAACTTTTTTAACATTTTGCATTTATTTCAATGAATTGAATGTGTGAATAGCTCGATATTGATTTGATGTGTACGAGTACATGTGTATGTTGTGTATGTGTTTCAATTATTACAGTAGCATAAGAGTAAGTTTGCGTTCATCTAAATCACTACGCGCGATTATACAACCGATTTTCGAATTTTGATCGCTCTCAAGGCAGAATAGATCAGGGTAAATCTATAGTTTAACTTAAATAAACCTCATACATTTTAAATTTACAGTAAAGTACAACATAGATATAAGATTTTGTTTTGTTTCTTACAACAAAGTGCGTTAAACTAACCAGGTCATAGTTACAAACTAGCGTACAGATAAAGGAAGAAGCTTAATCGAGTTCAAAATACAGCTTTACAGCGAAGAGTTCAACAACGTCTTAAACTAGTAGCAGTTTTTGTCTTGTCGTAAAAATAGAATTAACCACAAATAATATACGCTTTAAATTAACAGATTTTACACGATTTAAGGAGGCTGTATTTGGTATGTTTCCGTTGTTTTTAATGAGTTGTAATCCTACAAATCCAAGAAGTTAAATTACGCTGGGGTTCGCTTTAAATACACGTGTGTAAATGTTTGTTAGAAAATGTAATAACCGCACTAGCAAAAAGTGTATAAATAGTTCAATCTACTCGACTTAATGCACTAATAAGACTGGTGTGTGTGTATATATTATGTAAGAAGGACGCATAATATTGGTGTTGTTTCAATTTTGCTTTTGATTGTTACTGTTTTGTTTTTACGTTATATATTTTCACTAATATTACATTTTTGGTCACCCAAGAGATACAAAACTTATTGTAACGTTGCAGCGTTTTATAGCAAATTTGTCTAGCTCGATAAGTTGCGATTGTAAGTTGGTACGTGTTAATGTAATTTTTAAAAATACGTTCTATAAAGAGCTTGACCAAAGGCTAACGGTCGTGTAAACGTGGTTAAATAACTGCCTATATAAGAAACAGGTGTGTGATTGCTTGTTGTTGGCTAAATATGAGTGTGAGAAAAACTTTGGAAGACGCTATTGGCTAAGCACGCGTGCACGTGTGTGTGTGTGAGTTTAAGACTGCCGGTCGATGGTCTGGAAGAACCACTCGGTAAAGCGACGCAGCTGTTGAACCGCAGCCTGGCTTTCGTCCTGCAGCCGGCGATTCTCCTCGGTCAGCCGACGGACGGCATGTTCGAGTGATCGTCGACGGCGTTGCTCTCGCAGAACCCGATCCGATAGCTGGGTCACCTGGCATTGCAGCTCCGGCAAGCTGTGACTGTTCTGCATCATGGACTGCTGCTGGTTGCTATTGCTGGCGGTGCTTCCACTTCCAGTCGAGACCGGCGAGACCGAGCTTGGGGTGGAGGAGAGCTCGGAGAAGACCGGCGTTCCAGAACCATTCTGAAGCGGTGGGATTTGCAGCGAGTTTTGCTGTTGTTGTTGCTGCTGTTGTTGAACTACTCCGTTCAGCACTTGGTTGATGTCGTCGTAGTACACGTTACCTTGCGGGTGGGACTTGGAGGCGGACTCGGTCAGCTAAAAGAAAAAAACGAACTCTTTAGTCTTTGAATTAACAAAATAAATCAACAATTCAACAAACCTGCGTCATTGCTTTGGTAGCCGTGTCGACCAGACTGCTCCAGTCCATCTCCTTCATGTCGGGCAGGGGTATCTTACCCCCAGATCCACCAGCTCCATTCAAGCTATTCTTCAAAATTCCACCCGCAGCTGCGGCGGCCACCATCATCTGCTGCTTCCTGCTCGGCGACATCTTCAGGTGGTCCTCGTTGATGTGCAGCTTGTTGCTCGAAGAGCTATTGTTGTTCAACTCGCTGGCAGGGCTGGAGCAGTTGCTCGTCGTGGACGAAATCACCGTGGCGGGTCGAGCCGTCGTAAAGATCACATCCGACTCCTGCTCCGAACCGCCACCGCTACCATTCTGCTTCGCCACCTTCAGGTTGTTCGACGAGCCCAGGTTGATGCCTTCACGAGAGCGTGACTTTTGCGTTAGCTGCTGGATAGGTTTGAGACCGCTCGCGGCCGTCAGAGACGAGATGTTCCCCAGACTGTGACTGTTCGGGTTGCCCTTTTGCATCTTCTCGAGCGAGCCCCCGTTGAAGTTGTCATCACTGGCGGCCGCAATGTAATCCGGATTGATCAGCTTCATCAAGTCTTCCTGGAGCGAACTTCCGGTGTAATTTACGCTATTTCGCTGAGGAACCGGATTCTTCGAACGAAGCTTCGCATCGCTAACGCCAGCGTTTGGCCGGGGACTGTTGTTCCGTGAGCTATTCGTACTGCTCGAACTCAACGCACCTCCCGTCAACGCCGCTGGCTTTCTGCCGTTGATTCCGTAAATGTTCGTCGTCGTGGCCGATCGCTTGAGCTGGGGAGAGTTGTGCCGCGACAGGTCCTCCTCTTCGGTGGCACTGAGCTGGTGGTGGTTCGCCAGGTTCTTCATCGAACTGCTGTACAGCGGTTCGCCGGAGCCGTTTTCGTGGCCGTTGTTTTCACTGATGATGAGTCGCTTGAGCAGGGCTATGTTGGCGTTTGCGTTGGCATTGCTTCCGTTGGGTAGGTTGCGTGGGTCGGTGTGCAGCGAAAGCGGGCGAGGAGTTCCACCGGCGAGGGGCAAGGAATTGCTGGAGGCGGTTAGCTTTGGGTGATGATAGCTTGGAGGTTCCTGGGTAGGAGGCATTGAGGGGGCGGGAGTTTCTTGGGGAGGATCTAGCACGTCGTACCATCGTTCGTCGTTGGAAGAGTGACCACTGGATGAGCTGGTTAGCGTGCCCATATCTGGCACGTATCGGTGGTCGTTCGGTGGGACAGCTCCATTTTGTCCACCATTCAGTGCGGTAAACGATCGACTGCTACTGCCCGTTCCGTAGCCTGAGCTATTGCTTGACCTCGGAGGTGAGAAATTCCGTTCGTACCTTCTTCGGTGGTTCGCCGACTGAAGCTGCGCACTGGGTAGATGCTTCTTGCCATTTTTGTCCGCTCGATCCGGAACCGTGTCGTAGTCGTTTTCGTAATTCATCGAGTTGAAGCGACAGTTCTGCAGAGAACATCCACGACGAGGACTAAAGTCCGCGAACGACTCAATCACCGTGACCGTTACCTGCGCGGAGGTCTTCAGCAGATCAACCATCTGATCGTGCGACAAAGTCGCAACAGCAACCTTGCAAATCTCCACCAATCGATAACCCTGCCTCAACCCAGCCGTCCACGCCTGTCCAGATATTTCAACCTGCGTCACAACGCCATCCGGTTGCACGTGAAACCCAAGCTGACCCATCGGATTCCTTCTCAAGCTGAGCTCCAACGCACCACACCCGTTCGTAACGGCACGAAGCCGTTCAATCACCTCAAGTTGTTCGTCCCGATCCCCAGAGTCTCGCATATTCAACGTTACACACTCCCCCTGATGATGATACACCCGCAGCGAATTCTGGCTGGTTGACCAGCCCAGAATCGCCTTGCACGGTGTCACGAAGATGATCTGCCGCGAGCATTCCTCGATCAGGACGAACGTTTCCGCGGAAATGCCCAGGAAGCAGTCGACCTGCGTCGATTGGCCACTGTCATGTAAGACGACCTGCCAGCAGAACGCACCCCGTTGGGTCAAATCTCCGGAGAATCTCGGTTTGCTACGTTCGCGCTTTTTGCTCGGGAAGATCGAGAACTTTTGGCCGGTGTCAACCAGCGTCGCTGTGGTGTAGTTGCTGGTAAGATCCTTCAGATATTCCTGCCTCGTCCGGGTGGCCATCGTGGCAAACTTTTCCGAACGGTGCGCGGCGTTCTCAGCGTTGATCACCTTCGACAGCAGAAAATCGGCAAAGTGTTTGCCCTTGGCGTAGTGAGCGCCGGGACGAACCGGTGGTCCAAATACGGGGACTTCCTTTGAGCGGGACACCGCGACTCGGTACTGGGTGTGTTCCGTGCACGGGTTGACCGCTCGTACGATGAGAAACACGTGCTGGAACTGGCTGCGGATGTTCTTTGGAGTGAATGGGAGGGCGCCCGGTTCTTGGAACACGATCGTCACGATGTCGTTGCCGATGTGACGCTTTCGGAGCAGCTGCTGGCGATTGTTGGGCGTGAAGGGGAGCATTGTCGACACGTGGAACATGATCTCGCAGTCCTGGTAGTTGGCGTACAGGGAGTGCGTTCCGGTGGAGTCCGTTTTGTTATCCAAACCTGCTTTGTAGTGTTCGAAACCCTTTAATCGGACCCGTTTGCCGATCGTATCGAGGAATTCGTTGAATGCAGGACCGGCTTCTTCGTTGTTGTACATGTCCTCCTCGGAGGATTGGCCAGCGCGACAGTACAGGATACCGACCTTGTACTTGTTGGTCAGCCCTTGCTCGTCTAGCTTCAGCAGCTGCTGTTCGCACTGTGGCGTGTTGACCCCGAGCCGGAGACAGCTGATTTGTACTTCTGGCGCGACATACTCCAGAATTTCTTTGGTACTGATGTGTTTGCCCGGCCCGCGAGGGTTCGGGATGGAGTCTTCGATGACGGAACCACGCAGGGTAAGCAACTCCGACGTTCGCACGATCAACCGGTACAGGTGTTGCTGAGTTTGGCCCGTCGCCGGTGAAACATCCGCTCCGTGGATCGTGATCGCAGGCGTTGCACTTGGTGGAAGCTTCTCCTTCTTGATCGAAACCGCGATCGGTCCGAGCTGTTCGTCCATTCCGAACCAGTTTTGGTGTTCTTGACCGAAGAAACACTGCCGGTAGTACAGCGCACCGTTGTCGATTTGCTCGATCGGTCGGGTCCCGCGCTGGTACGGGCAAGTGCTTGCCTTCCAGAGGGTTTCGTTCAAGCCACACTCCAGCAGGGAAACTCCGTATGCAAGCACGGGTCGATGTATTGCTCGTCGCTGTTGACCCGGTGGAAGTGGGTTCTGCATGCGGGTCAAGCTGACCTCACGCTCCTCTTCCCCGCCAATTTCGTTCCTGAAGAATGGACAACTCTCCAGCAGTTCGTTCCCCTGCCCATCGCCGTAATCTTCGTCTATACTGTCCCCATCGGGCGTGGATGACCTCGTCCCGTACGTAGCAGCCGCCGAAGCACCGGTCGTCGTATTTCGTCTCCGTGCCAGCAGCAACCCGCGTAGTTTCGCCGCGTACCCCAGGTTGGCGGTCAACGACTGACAGTCAAAGTGGGCAAACGCTCGCCTTCGCTGGCGCTCCTCAATATCCGCCGAGGACACCGTCGTTGTCGTGGTCGACGTAGCACTAACGTTCGAGAGGACCGAAATGTTTGGATTTAGGGACGCTTCATCCAGCGAGGCACTCTGTGTTTGTCCCCGTCCAGCTTTCGCGCCTTGACCCGCCGAAGATGACCATAACCGGTTGAACTTCATTCGCAGTTTAGGGCTTGCGTTGCCCCGATCTAAGCTATCCTCTCCGGAGGAGATCATACCCCCGTTACGACCCTCGTGGTGTCCGTGGTGACCAGGATGGCCATGTTCCATCCCAAACACCGCCGGTCGATACTCCTGCAACATAGCCAGGAAACTCTCCCCAGTACTCTGACCCACGTGATGTCGATCGGAAGAGATCACGTCGATCGAGCCGTGACTCCCATACTCGCGCCTCAAGTTCGTTCCCGGGCCCGGGTGCAACCCGTCGTGGTTTCCACTGTGGTCGTGTATCAGCTCCAAGCTCGAATTGCTCCGGTACAGATTCTCCGAATTCTGGGGAGCCAGCTTGCCGCCGCCACCGCCGACGTTCATCCCCAGGTGCCGTTGGATGTACGGATACCGTTCGTGGACCGAATTCCTCGGCCCGGCCAGTCCCGCACCAACGCGTGCCCGCAGCACGTTGCTGTTGTAGTACTCGACGGCGTGCATGGCCCGCTCGCGGGCAGTTCCCCCGGAACGGCCGCCATTCATCTGCTGCTGCTGCTGTTGCTGTTGAGATCCTGGTGGATGAAGATGCGGCGGGGGACCAGGGTGGTGATGGGTAGCTCCGGGTGGCAACAGGCTACCCGGCCCATTGGGACCTCCACCGGGTGGGCCGCCCATTGTCATGAGCTGCGGCGGAGGTCCCCCGAGCTCGGCCTGTAGTCCGATCATCCCATTGCTAGCGTCCTGGAAGGAATCGAGAGAACGAGAAAGCGATTGTTAGAAGACTATCACAGCTGGGCGATCTCATAGGATTGAAATCGTAAATGGGAAATAAATGGAACCCCTAAAATTGGATCAAAGCGGGAACGGCTGATAACAGTCGGTTTGGAAACAACCTGTTTCCTCTGAACACGCGAAGGCGTTGGAAAGGCAACAAACAAAAAGCCGGTGGGAAAGTTTACGAGTCCCTTTTCTTCGGTCCTTTTCCGACAGGTTCTAATCGTTGGGGTCGTAAATTGCTATCCTAAATGGGTCTTGAGCTTGAGGATACGCGCGCGTTCGCTGAGTTTAGATTACGAGTCGGAAAGCGTGGGTTCAACTTGAGGTGATCTCCGGCGGGTCGTAAATTACCGGCTTGTCTCTTGAAAAGTCCACACCCACCGAAATATGGTGGGGCCGACGCGCAGAGAGCATTTCTTCGTGTCGATCTAAACGACCTCAACTTAAATTAATTTGAAACGTCTCAATATGTAAGTAATTCGATTGATACAAGAACCTAGAGGGAGGGAATGAGATACGACAAACGACGAGGACAGAGAGAAAGAGAAGTTTTGAAGTGACCGGAATGTAGAGACCCAGTGAGACACTTTCAATTGACTGCAATTGACATCAATTTGTGGCTTGCACCGAAGAGTACCAGAAGGGTCTGGTTGCGATCTGTTACAAAATAGGAATGCTGAAATTGCAGATCTTCATAGATTTTTTGCAAAGATTTTAAAATGTGGATTAATAATTCTTTTCAACGTTAAACTGACTCACAATTTAGCAAAAATAGGAAAGTAATAATTATAAAAGCAAAACAATATTCATAAAATAAGATTATCTGATTAGTTCTCTAGATTTTCGCAAATTATTTCACGATTTTCAAATTTGTATTTATTGATTTGGATGAATCTTGCAAAAGAAGCACTTCACACGGAGAAAAAAGAGTTCCCAAAATCGTGAACAAGCGTTCGTGAAAATGGGAACCACGAACAAAGTGTTAAAATCCCATGGTACGATTTTGAAAAACGTACCATGGCATTTGAACACTTTATTCGTGGTTCCCATGTTCATGAACGCTTGTTCACGATTTTGGGAACTTTTTTTTCTTCGTGCAGCATCATTATTTTTTTGTTTGTATCAAGTCTTTATGAAATTTAGCGCGCTGGTCATACAAAATAGGTACGTCAAAATATGAAAATCTGTACATTGAGATGGTATTTTCTGATCGATTTGTTGTCTTCGGCAAAGTTGTAGATTACAATAAGGAATATTCAGGAAAAATAATAATTTACACTCTAACACAAAAAAAAAACAATAATTTGTCTATATATTTTTTTTTAACTTAAAATTTTGATTCCAGAAATAAGTTTTTTTTATTTTCGATTTATAACCCTCTACAATCCAACCCCACCTCTAGAAGGGCTACGATTTAAAAAATCGCCAAAAATCCACTATTCAACCAATTTTTGATCTTCAAAAAGCATTGCAAAGAAGAACTACGAGGGTTGGAAGTTTGACTTGTTTTTACGCCAATTTTTAAAAAAATCTCATTTTTAGGGGTCATTTTTTGCTGTGTTTTTTACTAACATTTTCTATATTTTAAGTTAAAAAGAAGTATGCAGTTATTTTTTTAGTGTCCTAGACTATGCCTTTACGTATTTTTTTACAACTTAAATAATATTGGTGCCGTTTTATAGCAGAAATGTGAAAACAAGCGAAAAAAATTACTGCAAGACATGACAAAATTAGATAGGCAAAATGTAATGATAGGAGTTGGTAGAATAGGCCAAAAACTACCAAAAACAAACATAAACTAAACAAGATAAATGCAAATAAAAATTAAACAAGAAAAACATTAAACAAAAGAAGTAAAGTTTTTCGTAGAAAAAAAGTTGCTCAAAATGACATCCTAAACACGGGAAAAATGAAAAAAATTCAAAAAAATGTGGGCAGTAGAGGGTTAATGGGAAACAATAAGACATATTTTGAGCCATAGTGCATGATGGTGCAAAATCAGGTTCCAGAGATACGAATTATTGATTTTTTTTTAAATGTCGAAAATGTGGTCAAAAAAAGTTTGATAAAATATTTTTAAAAGCTAAATCAGATTTGTAATCGAAAAATACTCTACAAATTTTTTGATAAAGTTCACTGTTTTGTAGCTATCGTCCCTTTTTTCGTTTTTTTATACTTTAAGAAGGAAAGTTATCACTGATTTGTTTTAAGCTGAGAAAAAAATGTCTCTGAGACTTTGAAAATTGGACAAACAGTTTCTGAGATACAGTCTCAAAAAGAATTCGAATAGAAGCAAATGAGTTTTAGGGTATAGAAAAAGTTTATCTTTCCGTAATTTTTGTCATCTTGATAAGGGGTTGTATATTTCTGGAGTTTTTTTTTTTTTTTTTTTTTGAAAAGGTCCAATAAATTAAATTTCCAGTTTTATGGGTATTAAAAACACCCAAAAAGCAAAAACTGAAAATTTGGTTTATTGGACCTTTAAAAAAAACTCCAGATTTTTTCTATTGTTTAATATTTACTAAAACAAGAAACTTGAAACATCCGTTGTCATAAAAGTAGTTTTGCAAAAACAACAAATAAATTTAATTCCACGAAAGTATAAAGCCAAAAAAGACAGTTGGACAGGCAGGAAGAGAAAACCACGAACACAAATCAATCCTCCCACGCAACTCGTCGCAACATGTCCAAAAATCGTCGTTAATTATTCTCCAATTCCCAGGAATTCCCTCGAAAAAACGTAATGCGACTCTAAACGCCGGCCGGCCAATTCTACCTCTTTCGACACAGTAAAATTTGAGTAAAATAATATCTTGAAAATGAGTAAAATTTGTTCTATTTATTTTGCCTAAACAAACTTTATTTTGGAAAATCCAACACGCTGGCATAATTTTCCTAATGAGTGATAATCAATTTAACGTGAATTTAACCTTTATTTCCAACTGTGTCGGCATTCCTCATGCAAATATCGCCTTCAATCAACTTCATTCTTAGCTCTGTTGTTGTTCTGTTTAGACATCAAGACTCACCAGCGTTGATCGTCGCCGTCGTCGGTTGACGGAAAGCGAAAGAATTTGAATAATTTTATTTACAGCCGACATAATGAGTCGATTGTTTCAGCTGTTTTATTGTTGGCTTGTGTGGGGGTGGTGCCAAGAATAAAGCCAAGAAAAAGATTGTTGATTACTTAACTTGCCCGTCAACGCGAACCATCCGTCACCTCTGCCATTGACCATTTGCGGCGAGGTTCTTCTATATGTGGTTTATTTGGCACACACACACACGAACCGCGTCACTGTGGGACGACACATTCTGAAACGAGCCAGAAATGCAAAGTAGCTCAGCGCTCGGACGGGGCACGTGATCGGAATGGGCATGCCGGCCAAGAAAAGTGGGCACTTTTATGGATGGACTCTTCGTCACTTTCGAAAAGGCATCAATCGGATTGATGGCTGACGGGAATCGCCCATAAGAATCGACCTTGAGTGAAGTTGGATTGGGGTTGGTGCTGAATTGTAGAAAGTTTTGAGCCGATTGCAGACACCCAAACCAAACTCCCCTGCAATCAACTGATGACAAAGAAACTGACATCCTTTTGCAGAACTACTGCAAATGAATAACGAGTTTTGCAGAGCCTTTGCCAAATTTGACAGAAGATTTGGTCACTCTCGTTTTGGTATAGTTAGCAGAGCTAGGAATGGAGAAATTCTAGAAAATTCCGAACAGAATTGAAGTAACTGAAATTAACTAAAAATTAAAAAGAAAACAACAATAAATAAATAAAACAAACAGTAAAACATTCAAGACAACCTCCTTCACCTCCAATTTTGAAACAATTTGACCGATTCTTCGGCTCCTTTTCAAAAAAATCCCAAGTTTTTTTCAGCGTTTTGGCTGTAGTGGTAAAATAAAAGAAGAAACCCCCCAATGTTATTACATATTTGGAAAGATAATTGATTTTCTTACAAAGAAATATCATGCAGAATTTACCATATAGTACCTGTGCTTCCCCTGAAATGAAAATGTAGCGTGACGGGACAACATCGTAAAACTGGACTTTTAAAAGGCACACTACAAAAATCGCTACAGTTTTGCTAGTTTGATTTTTAAAAACTTTTGCTCTTCTACACATTATCACAAATTAAAAAACGAATCTTTTGCTCCTTGAACTGAACGAATTGGTTGAAATTTGAGTTTTTGCCAGCCATTTCTTTTCGTGACGGGACAACGAAAGGAGCAGATTTATGAAAAAAAACTCCTCTCCCATTCAATGGCTTGCAGACCATATTTGGTCAATATTTTTGGCTCTTGAGGTAAGAAAACGCATTCAAAGCACATTGCAATTATTGAATCATAATAAAAAAGAAAACTTTCATATTAAAAATCACATTGAAAATTTAAAAAAGTGACCTTTTAGTGTAGCTTCGCTAAGAATCGGTCATTTGAATTTTGTAACTACAAATCGATCCAGAAATTCACTCATTTCATCACAATTCAACGTTCATTCGACGTTTCATACATTCTTGTCCAAACTTTCGTCACGAGTCAATTGTAAGAAATTGCCTCCCTACCTCCCACCACCATCGATCTCTACCACGAAATTCTTCACTCGAATAAAAGATCAATTCTGTTTTCATTAGCGCGTCATTAGTCTTTCTGGTGAAGAATGGGGCAACTTATGGCAAACCGAATCCAGAGCAGACTCCTCTATGCTCATCATACATCGCGATCAACCATCATCTTCTCGGCGGCCCGCAAAAGGGCAACGAACCTGGGTCGCGCTTCCAACCTCCCGACTCTCGACTCCCGACTTGACCGTACGTGCAACTCCCGTCCAAGCCGTTGTTGTTTTTATTCGCCACTAGGCTTCCTCCCGTTTTTCCTCCAAGTTTCTATGCTCACGATTCTGTACGTACACAACACTCCGCGGTTCGTCTCTTCCCGCCTAACGTGCACATCACTTTGAGCTAGTTTATAGCGTTTATATTTGATTTGAAGTTCAACTCATTTATCCATCATCATCATCTCTGGATAGACTCTACGGACGGAGCGCAACGCGCCGCGGCTAGTCGGAGACGACCCGTGTGCAGTTTGTCCACACCACGGAGATTCAACCTGCCTTAGGGCCAACGTGGATGTTTGTTTGATCGTAGACGACGACGACGGTGCTGCTTTTCAACACCTTCTCATGGCTGGAGTTGCTTCTGAAGCCCCAAGAGCAGCTCCACGTGATGATCCAGAATTTGGACGCGCGAGGTTGTGCAGAGTCGAGGTTCAGGAAGCGCGCGCACATGTGCTCTCATCGTGTGATGGATATTAGATTTCATAAATAGTTTGTAATGACGGGTAATAACACTAGTGGTGTGTGTACTATGCTGGTGGATCTGGACGATGTTTGTCTGGCCGTCTGATGGGTAACACAACAGACCATAAATGTGCTTATGTTGTCACGACGCCGCCGCCGTCGACGACGTCGTGCGAGCTAGCGAGCGAGCCGGAGGGGAAGAAATTATAGCTAATAATAAAATGTTGCTTGTTTGTTTATTGATTGGGAGGTATCTTTTTATTTGGTGCGCGCTTGAGTGGATACACTGAACGGACATACACTTTTGCTGGTGCTTTGTTGGACGAGGCTGACTCACAAAAAAGTTAATATGTGGCTAGATTTTGACCGGGTATGATACATGTAAATTTAGTATCTTTTTAAAAGCAGGAAGAAACTAAACAGTTGAATTACATTACAATCGATTTTGAAAGTAATTTAATATAATTAAGGTTAACAAATATTTACAACAATATTTTTTTTAAACTGGTGGTCATTTTTTGAGAGTCATCTTTGACCGTGTTTTTGACTAGTACTCCTATATAAGTCTGAAGTAAATTTTGTTATGTCGTCAGCTGTGTGCTATCTTGTGACAACGACCATTTAGTACTATTCGAGAAAATCGATTATTAAAGTTTGATGATAAATATTTTCAAAACTATGAATGGTAGAGCCAAACTTTTTGAAGCAATCGGTTCGTATACTATCGCTTAACAAACGCTCCAAGTTTCAACTAATTTGGTTACAACAGTTAAAAGATACATTAACTTATGTAAACAAAAATCTGAAAAACACGTGTCACAAGTGTGTTTTGAAAGTAAAATTGTACTACGTGTCACAAGTGTGCACAGAATTCTCATACAAACTAAAATAGACTTAAATCAATGGTTTAATCGACTTAATCAGTATATTTTCAAAAACAAAAGATTGTATTGCTTTTAGAAAGTGTGTATCAACATGGCAGTGCGTGGCCGAATGGTTACGCTGTCCGCTTTGTAAGCGGATGATTCTGGGTTCTATTCCCATCTGCTCCAACCTTCCATCGGATGAGGAAGTAAAATGTCGGTCCCGGCCTTGGTTGTTAGGCCGTTAAGTCATTCCAGGTGTAGGAGTCGTCTCCATGCCATAAGTACAAACAACACACCAAACCAAGCCTACTCCGGTGAAATCGCTGGCGGCGGTTGGACTCGCAATCCAAAGGTCGTCAGTTCAAACACTGGGGTGGAAGGTTCCTTGGAGTAGAAAGAGGTTTGGGTGCTCTCCCCATTCAAGCCTTCGGACTCCTAGGTTCGAGCAGAAACTTGCAATAGAGACCACAAAAGACCCGGGGGTCGTTAATGTGGATGGTTTGTTTGTTGTTTGTTTTGTTTGTTGTATCAACATAAATTTGTGAAAAAAGGCAATTTTTCCACATTTTCCAACAACATGTATGACGTGTCACAAGTGTGCACAATCATTTTGATGATAAATTGGTCTATGTCACAAGTGTGTATTGCGATATCCGGGAAACGGAAGCGAGTTTCCAAAATCGGGTTAAACCATCTTGTAGTGTTTGTTAAGTATAGCAAAACGTCATCATTAACTCATTTTCGACCAAAATGGTCTATATCACAAGATAGCACACAGCTGAAGATGTCCCAAACTATGTTTCTAAAAATGTGAAAAGCATGAAATATTGAAAATAAGTAGAAAAATATAAGCAATTGCTTAACTTGTTTTGTAGTAATTAGTAAACATTCACATTAGTCGAAAAAATAGTTAGCTTTCTTTGTCAAATGAAATGCTCCTGAATATCCCAACACTGATTTAACCAATTTTGAGCCGGTTGGTGGACAAGTAGCGTGATCTATGATTTATTGGAAAAAATCCCTTCAAAATCATTTTCTTTAAACCTATGCCTGACTCGAATAAAAAAAAAAAGTTCCAACAGTTTGGCGTTCATTTTTCCAAACCGGGCTGACGTTGATAGGTTGATGATTTTTATGCATTATAAAAAGTACGAATTAAATTAAAACAGAATGGTATGGAATCATACTGAGCTTGGTATTGAAGTGTTCAAAGCACCTCAAGAAGTAATTTTCAACAAATTTAATGGTTTTAAAAGTTGGTAAACTGAAATTATGCACACATTTATAAATAAATTGATTAAAATACTCTCAAAATGTCAAAGTGTCGGAAAACGGACTGCATTCTCGGATTCTTTAAACAATTTTACATCAAGATCAGCTAAAATAAGTTTCTAAGTTACAAGTTTTAAGGGTTATTAAAACAGAAATCAACAATAACATCAAATTTATAGACATTTTTAGTAGGACAACTTTCTATGTATCTTTGGAAAATGTATGAATTGCTACAATTTTTTTTTTGTAACGGCAACAAAAAATGGCATTTTAGATATTTTGAAAATTAATGATTTCAAAACAACTGGGTAGATGTAAGATGCATTTTAAATCACTTTTTTTTAATACAAATGTTTATACCATGGCTTGTAATTTAAATTTTTATATTTTTTTAATTTTTTGTCCCCCCCTCCCCCCTCGACTTTGGCCATTGTCAAGGGACATAAGCTTCAAAAAATATTTGCAACGGCCTAAATTGAGTTAAACATATATTGAGTTGTGAATTTTTCAAATGAAACATAAAAAAAACCTTGCTAAATGATCAATTTGACGTCATTAATTCAATTTGCTCACTTTTAGGCTGAAATTTGTAAGAAACACAGTGACTATCAAAGTCATCCCGAAACTATTTTTTTTAAGCACTATTGAAAAAAAAAACTATTTAAAAAACGTACTAGGACATTGTGTGACCCAGCAGTGTTTTTGAAATATGAATGATGAGAAAAGTTTTAACCGTTGAATAATATTAAAAAAAAAAAGAAATTCTTTCAATTTCACCCTGGTTATACCTGAAACCTTTTTAACTTTTTAATAAAAATGGTGAAAAGTTCAATTTTATGGTATTCATTTGAGTGCTGAAAAGTATTACTTTTCGGTTCTGTTATTTATGTTAAAGAAAATCAGGCCTTTGTGTCATTTGAGAATAACAGGAAAAGTAAATAGTTTCCAAACGGAGTTGTCAAAATAGTAGTTTATGCAACAAGTTACAAAAAGAAGATTTTTCAGCACGAGCCGTACATTTATTCAACGAGGTTTACCGAGTTGGATAAATACGACAAGTGCTGGAAAAATCAAGTTCTCCAACAAATAGCTTTCAACATTTTTTGCAATTCCAAAAAACGCTTTTTGAATTGAATTATATGTCAAACATCCATGTGTTGAGTAAAGTCGTCGTTAAAAACAAAAAAAATTGAAAAATCTTACTTTTCGATACAAGTGCTAAAAAGTACAATTTTTCAGCACTGGTATTGAAAGGTATTTATTTTCCATTCTATTAGAGAAAAGTAGGCCGTTTCGTTGCTTGGTCAGACAGGACAGGAAAAGTAAGTAGTTTCACAACGGAATTGCAAAAAAATACTTTTGATTGAGTGGTAAATATTCAAAATCTGGCAGCACTGTCGAAAGTTATGAACGTAAAATGAACAAAAAACGATGCCCCACTTTGACAAATCCTCTACCGAAAGATAACTGGATTTACCCAAAGTCATATCTGCTTACACCAAACAAACAGACCGATTGTCACCACTTCTCCAATTTCCAGGCAAGGAATCCTCTCCCAGCTCAACCCGGGGACAAGTTGCCGGTAGAATCATCACAGCTGTGTTTATTTACCTGATGCGTGCGTTTGTGTATTCCTGGGGGTCACTTTTATTGGCTTATATTGAAGGAAAGCCGCCGTGTCTGATCAATGAATTTCAATGGAACCACCCAACAATCGGTTGATTGTACGAGGTGTGCGCGACATTCAGTGAGCTATATTTAGTTCTGCAGATTGAAGTCTGAACTGCAGTTGTAATTTATTCAAGAATACGAGAATCTTGGATTCAATAAACTCGTTGATAGAATTGTGACGAGTCGGTATCTTCTAAAACCGCTGACATTGGATAGAACATCTGAGTGGGAGGTCCCCGACGACACTGGGCCACATCAGCTGAGTAGGCACAACTCCACACCACGTTACGAAACTGTTCGTCGATGTCCATCATCCAATACAACGCTGCTCCGCGCCCTTTGACAGCAGTTGCGGCGTCGTGCGTTTGTTCAAAGAACTGGAAGTCTGACAAGTCTTCCTCGTCTATTCCATAAGCGGCGCACGCTGCACTTTTGCACTTTATGAATATATGCAACGGCGGAGCTATAGCTGAGAACCGCCCGAAACGGGCGGCGCACGGCAGGCCAATTGTATAATCTGATTAGCGTTTTTATTTACTCTCTATTCTGTGTGGGGCTTGCGATTTTCATAACAGCCGCGACGAGCTGTACAATAACACGAAGTCCTACACGATCGTTCCGAGGAGAGAGAGGATGACGACGGCTTTGTGTCACACAAACGAAGGTTTAGAAGTCTACTTCTGGGTGAGGTGTTTGATCTGAATTCTCGTGGGATGTACTGCGCAAGGAAAGGCCAGTGAACGCGCGCTGTAGATCCTATTAGGTAAGCGGGATTAGACCGCGTCCGTTTTGGGAACTGGGGCATTGAAAGCGAAAGCTGCATGTTGACATTGGAATTCCGCGGGACAGCGCGAGCTGAAGTTGTTAATAAGAGAAGGGTTGCTACTGCCGGTACTTCCGTACTGAAATCGCGCACATGACTGGTATGTAAATATAGATAGAGAGTTTATAATACCCTAAAAGACATTCCTTCGCGAACTGGGGTGTCGCGAGTTCACTTTCAACGGGCTTCCCACACACCCCATCAGGTCAACTGGTTGATGTAGGAATTCACACGGCTGTCGATCACTCGAAGACCCACAAGTGTGGGTAAGTGTTGAACGATTCCAATGACCGACCAACACCGAACGAATACACTGTAGTGGGGGATGTAACACGGAGTCTATTATTGAATTACGATAAAGTGCCGCGTAAACAAAAGTGAAAGGTCATCAATCCCATTGTGCGATTCATTCTGACTTCTCGTACGAAAATTGATTCTTCCATGAACTTCAGCGCCCACCAAACATCTTCTAACCAAAACCAAAATAACCCCAAATCTAATTATCCATAATTGCAGCTATTTTTCACGCGCATTCCGTTTCGGTCTGGCCGGAGAGTTATTAGACCCCGTCGCGGAGTCGGCAGTAGTCATGACCTATGGGGCGATCCGCACGACGTCAACACGTGCTGCTGCTCGTCTTCGCCCGACGACCTGGTTTACATCCGCAACTTCTTCTCGCGCAAATGTGTCACGTGTAAAGGCGTCCAAAAATGGAACTCAACTCCGGGTGTGTTTTTGCAAATGAGCAACGAAAGTGTGTTTATACGTTTCCGGCAGCCGTAAAATCCGTTTGCGGAAAGTGTGCAAAAAAGAAAACATTTTAGAAAGGGCGCAACCAGATGTTGTCAATTTAATTTATGCGACTCAACGAACTCACCATGCGGCTGCTATCAGCAGTGTGAGTTGAAACGTGCACGTACGGAACACCCAGAGGATAAATCCGCAGCATGAGCGTCGAGTTCTGATCGCAGAAGGAAGAAGCATCGAGAAGATCAAGAAAACGTGACGGTGACGAACCAACAGATGATCCAACGATTCTTGACGCATGGTTTGGATTTAAGCTAAGTTGGATTAATCAGACTGAATGATTCGTGGCGGGTCATGTGTACACAGTTTTGAACTGGCCAAGAACTGGGTGTGCGCCAAAAGGTCGAACGACGAAATACTCTTAGAATGCAGAGTTGAGATTAGAGCGTCCAATTTCCCGTCCCGGGAATTCCAGGGATTCCCGAAATTCAAGCGGAAGTATACATTTTCTTAACTTTTTGGTACATTTTTTTAAACTTGCAATAGATAGAACTATTTTTTTAAATTCAATTAACTGCTTTTATTGAACTTATCAGTTTGTCTGAAAATTTCATGTCAAGATTTATTTCAGATGCTAATAATTTCTGAAGCATTCACAACTAGGAATAGATCTTGTTTATTTGTTGGGAAACAAAAATTACGGTATTATGATAGAAAATCACAAAATTTGATAATACAGAAAATTCACCTAATTCACTAAAAAGATGATTTTCAATCACTCCTGAAAGTTTCATGAAGATATTTCGTGACTGAACTGAGTAAGAGACGAATTAAGTTCATAATTTTGCCATGCGCAAAGCGAACTGTCAATGGACCAAACTGGCTGAAATTTGGGGTAAAGACTCGGAATATCCCGTGTGCATGACGAAGCCCGATTTTGAAATTTTGCTTTTTTAAAAAATACAAAAATCAAAAACTGACGATTTTTATATGAAAAACATAAAAATATTTTTATTAGAATTATGTTTTTGAAAATCGGTCTTCGTCATGCACACAGGACCGGTTCAACGAGTCTTCACCAAAATTTTAAGCCGATTTTGTCAAAGCAGTGTTGAGATATCTTGGCACCTGTTTTTTGAAACTGCAAACTTAAAATAGTTATATCTCGGCAAAGGTATATCCAAATGTCTTCATATTTATTTTGTTAATAGATGAAAATATATATTTTAATGCCCTGCAAAAAGATTTAAAAAATAGTTTAAATGTGTGCTCATACCAACCTCGGACATTTTTGACGATTTACATGTATGTAACCCCTTAAAAGGATTTTTGCTAGAAGAATTAGGTTTATTTGTCTAAAAGTGTTTGAGAAATTACAGTCAAAAGTTAAAAATTTATAAACTACTAGAGCTACCAAGGGAGTAAGGTTTAAATCTGAAACTACTAAACAACTTTTTTTTTCTATGATAAGGCCGTTGCAAATATTTTCCAAAGTTTATGTGTTTAAGGCATTAATTGAACCTAACACTTATTTTGACCATTATATTTGTTATTTCATACTATTTTGTTGCAAAACATTAACCAAAACCAGGATCAGAACAATTTTCGATAAATTTCAAATTTCCCAGGAATTCCCGGGATTTCCCGGGAATTTTGTTGAAAATTTCCCGTTTCTCGGGAATTTTGTAACCCCGGGAAATTGGACGCTCTAGTTGAAATGTTACTAAATTATGCTTTTTTTGTAATGTTGTACCCAATACTATTTAAGAAATTTTTAGATCGATATAAATACTGTTGTTGCTAGTATTTTGAGGAATCTACCTTTTTCACGAACATTTATTCAAAAAAAAAACAAATCGACAGCCGTCAATTCGAGCAGCACGCATTGTAATCAATCGTAGTTCGTAGAGTAAAAAAAGGCAAGCCAAAGCTCTCTCACAGCATTTACTTCAAGCTCTGCATAGGGGCAACAGGAAATCTACCGCACATTTGAATGCGCGCGGAGAAATAAATTTACACAAAATTATACTTAAAACGCCCCATTCTCCGGGGTCCCTGCAGCAGGGTTCATGGCTTCCCGAATCGTAGATTCTACCGCGTTCAGTTTGACCTTTCGAGGGGAAGTTCAGCAGCGAATGCTAGAAACTCTGTGCGGGGAAAGGTAGCTTTTTAATTTTCTCTTTCTTCTACCGTGTAACATCCATAACATCAGACAACTTCTTTCTTTCTGTTTTTTTTTCTACTTTAAGCTGTTCGCTATTATTACGCATTTAAGCATAAGCCCCTCTTGCGAACGTATACATAATTATTTATGTGCGTTCGCGTATCTTCCGTGGGGTACACTTTGCACAGAACACGGTGAAGAAGTGAGCAAAAACAACTCACAAAGAGGAGGTCGAGGGACCCCAGAGCACACCTGGGTCTGCGCTGTGATTCATTCAAGAAGTGTGTGCACGAGGTTCCAGCAAAGTCAGAGAGCAACACACACAAAAAAAAACGAGACCAAGATTTGAGCTCCCTGATTGTAAGTGGGGTACGCGTTGGGGTCTTTAAATCTGAAGCCATCCGGGAAGGGGAAGCCAGAGCAGTCATTCAGAGGGAGCTTGAGCAGGGATTTGGCGAAAATTTGTTAGATTTTTAAATGCATCGCGAGACCCCCACAAGACAACAAAGGAAATCGTAAGTTGCTCGTGAATTAATTCGTTCCAGCCCCTTGCGTCCCCGACGAACCACCAGAGACCGCAAGTCCACCCAAGTCCACCCAACCAGCATACAAGCCGTGGAGAGAGAGAAACCCTAACCTAATGCTCGATGTAGCACGTTTTCGAGAGTTCCAAGCGTTGAAGCGCACAAAAAACGGGTTAAATAAAGAAACATCGGGGCTCCAGGAAGGTCTGGGACGGCGAGGGAGACTTGAGGCGCAACCAGAAACCGGTTCTCTCGAGAGATCTCCCGGTCGCGGCTGAGCCGGTGTGAGTGTCACGGTTATCCGGACCTTCCTTTTCTTTTTGTTATTGTCGCGGCAGCGCAGGCACCAATACATGGGAACGCCAGGGAACGAGCCCACAAGCAGGGGGACCCTTAAGATTACCCCGTAAACCAGCAGTTATGGGTTCGGGTCGGAGATTGACAACATCCACCAAGTTGATGTGGTGTTTGTGAGGGCTTAAATTGAGCGCTCGTGTTGGAGAGGTGAACGAAAAAAAAAAACAAGCTTGTCCGGGAATCAAGTGAAAAGGAAGCTGAGCGGAAGGGACCTCTAGAGTTTCATGTTCCTTGAGGGTTGTAGTGTTATTGATGATCATTACGGCACAATGGCCGGTGACGAAGGCTGGGGTTGGAGAAATTTTACAGTTTTAATTCATGGCGAAATATGGTGTGAAACATAAACATTTTTACATTTTTCAAAAATAATCAAAATCTTCCTAATAAATTAACAAATTATTAAAAACACCTAATCGAAAAAAAATATTAAAATTTATCAGCAATACATGAGATCATACCTGATTTTGAATTTGACCATTTAAAGTTTTTGTCTTTAAATGTTTATGCACACTAACTTGCCCAGAATAAATAACCCTCTGCTCCACAAGCGGAAAACGTTTTTTTGGGGTTTTTTAAGCATCTGTGTAAATTTTGAGCGAAATTGGTTAAGATTAACTCATTGACTCGAGCCTAAAGTTGGTAAAAAAAATGTTTTTCATGCAAAAACTAAATTTTTAAATCACTAATGACATTTCACGATCGAGTTCTACAGCTTTGGCATGATGTACAAAGTTATAGAACATAAAATTTCCAATAATAATCTCACTTGCGAGAATATTTGGATGAAAGTAGCGCGCTCTGCAGGCAAAACCGAAAGAAAATTGGGTTATTCATACATTTTTTCGATTTTTTTCCCATACAAACTTCACCCTCGAGTATCAATGGTATAGATGTTGACCTATTTTGTTCATATTTGACCCAGAGTCCTAAAACAGCTCAAGGAACAATAATCAGCTTGTAGAGCGAGGTTTTGAAAAAAAGTCGCATATTCTGGGCACCCTAATGCACACAGAAGAATACGAATTTGAGCAACTTTTTATTTCAAAAGTAAGTTACTTTTGTTATTTTAGCAATAGTCTTTGTGCATCTATTTTCTTTCTTCACAAAATCGAAAATTCCGTTCAGCATCATCGTCCTTCACTTCTCAATTTCATCTACCGGGCCACCAAAACCGATGACCATCGTTCAACAAATTAAGCAAACAATCACAATAAACCGACAACCGCGCGCGTCAAGGTACTGCGTGCGTGCAATCTCATTAACTAGAGAGAAGTCGATCAAATTTTTCTTATAGCGCCCGTGAAATAAAAAAAAAGACACCAAACTCTTCGCGGCAGATATTGCTCGCCCTGCTTGAAACTGCCTCCACTGTGAAGTAACCCACTGCAGCACCAGTCGGTAAAGTAATAACGAAACCCTAATTCAGCCTATTATTTAAATCCAAACGAGCTGAAAGCTAATACAATTTTACGCCACATTACCCACCGCGGAGCAACGGCAACGCGCATCTGGAATAAAATCTGAAGCTCTGCACAATGATCTTTCAACAGCTACTAAAATTGATCTATAAAACCCGCGCGGAGAGGGCGAACGAATCAAAGTTCAATTCAGGGCCCCGCCGCCGCAGGCGGAGGAGAGTAGGTTTCATTTTGGGCAGACGGTAAACAAAACATTAGTAACACTAACCGAACTCCACGCGGCCCATAAACCGTGACGCGTTGAAGCGAGGCAGTGAAAAGAGGTAATAAAATTAAGTAACACTCGTAAGATGTTGCGACCAGTATCGATTCTTGAGTCCGGAGAGAAGGTTCAAGGTGGCAATTACAATTACCTTCCCCCGGAATCCCCGGCTCCGAAATGCTTGACTGCTTGATGACCGGCTCGCGGTATCGATTCTGATGCCCCAGAAGTTCAAAGAGGAAGCAAGGTAATTCGATTCGGTCCAATAAGTTCTGTAAACTCCAATTTGGGCCAGCGCCGAAGCGATGGCACTCTTTTATTGGCTCAAGCTCACATTACTAATGGCTTGAAATTCGTTGTTTTCGACACCAATCCGAAGTTCTGCAGCGCCCCTTGGGCTTGTGATTGAAGGATTGATTGTAGGCTATTAGCCAAATCGATTTGGTGTCAATCCGGTCGTCGCTCAGAACATTCGTTTAACTGTGTCTGACAAAAACTTGGGCGAACAGTAAAGAACCAGATTTGCCGCCCGTTCAGGTGAAAGAATCGACTATGGCAAGACAACTTCAGCAAAGATGAGCCCCCGGAGGGGTGGTTGCAAAAAGTGTAAACAAACGCATCGTGTACGCGAAAGAAGGAAGCTGACCAGGCCAGTTAGTCCGCGGGACCGGTTTTACAGTCTATACGCAGATGGAGTTGGAGCAAAAAACCGCAATACCGCAGAGCAACAACTTGGACGTGACCATCGGGGATCATGTTGCGCCCGTTGGACTGTCAACTTGGGTTAGATCCGACGTAACATGGTGCTTGAACCACGCGCCGTGGATTCGATCGAGACCTTGGTGGAAGGGGTCGAGTTTAATGTTGAATCTAGATATGACTTAGTTAGAATTAGATGACGTAACAGTCATACGGAAGCGTTCAAATCATCTGACAATTTTGACAGTTAACAATGCAAGAATAGTGAAGTAAGATGTCAGTGGCGTAGTCAACACTAAATGTCAGCGGAGATTGGTTTGGGTGTACAATCGATCAATCGATTAGAATTTAATCTCGCACACTTTGTATTACCAATTGACAGCATTACTGGCAGCGTTATCAATTACTTGAAATGATAGCCTTTGAATTGAAATCGCTTCCGAGGGCTTCCCTACACTTCCCCGCCGTATAATTACAGATCGTATCACCAACGACGATGATACTGTAGAAGTTGGGTCTAACAAAGATCTTCTACGCCAGCTGGTGCTGGTCAAGAATGATTCGTCAGCATGTTGTTGCTCCCGGTACAAAGGGCCCAAAACAGACCCCAATTAACGCGTACAAACATGTTCAAAGCTACCAACTTCGGCCAGTACTTCAAGTTCCAATAAACGACTAATAACCGGACCGTATGGCATCCGAGGGCAAAAACGTTAACCGGGAACCGCAGCAGGTTCGATCGTTATCTTACCGGCTGGGTGCTGATTGTAGATTGAAGATTTGGGCAGCCCCAATTAGACACCTACTGGGAATTATTAATACTTTTTTGTTCTGTTGCGTACAATTGGAGTCTATATTGGCACGAGCAGTTCGCTCAAAGGGGTCTTAAATGGTCTTTCAGAGAAGTAGAGAAAAAATATCCCAAAATTGATTTCCACTCGTGCTGAGGGAAGACCACTTCAGAGAAGGAAGAAGCGAATTAATCTACACAACAAAAACATCGTAAAATTACGACCGAATGCTGGGATTTGTTCGCTGAAAAGCGGAAACAGAATTGATTCTTTCCGCTTTTTCGGCCCGAGAATGGAACTATACCGCGGTTAAGCCAATTACGCCGAGTAGATCTCCGGCACGATCGCGTACGAAACGCAAACTGAATGATCTCCAGAACTCCGAATCCAAAACAACGGATCTCTTACCCAAACAACAACAAATACTGAAAGAAGCCTCACAAAACCAGTTTCTTTCGTAACATTGCCCCCTAAGATCGAGGGCTTCTTCTGGTCTGCTACCGCGGGGTCTCTCTCTCTAGGAGTGTGGCGCTTCTGTCTGCCTCCGCTTCGTCCGCAAGTTCACCGGGATGTGTGGCCACATGAATATTAATTACAGCTCGACCCACAGAGCAAAGGAGATGCACGCCGGAAATCGGAGTTCATTAACAAATTTTAGACCCCGCGTGTTGTGCTGTTGTCGATCAAGACCAAGAGTTTGGGGATGATCTGCGCGCTGACATGATCTCCTGCTCCCGAAGTCGAACTTACTGATCAAACTATTAATAATCAAATTATACGGAATTATACCCCGGAGCGGGATGGATGCGTACCCCGGTCACGGTAGGACCCCAGGGATTCCCACGGTGAGAGTGAGTTCTGTAGCGATGATGATTGGGGCTTGGCCGCGTGATCTTCATTGCGCGCCGGAAAGAATAAATTATCGTTCTACTTGTACGTTGTGGATTTGCTCTGGGACTTCGATCGGAGTGACGTTTCAATTATCGGCGGGAGCTTGCGCTCCCGTCGTTGCTCTCTCTTTCTATTGGCTGATGCACGAAGTGATTTGTTTACTTTTTTTTGGTACCCTCCGCAAACGTTTTCCGGGAGAGATCCGGAAAAAGATCCGGCAGCAATTTGTATTGTTTTGACGTTTGCTGAGGGTGCCGAAAAGTTTGGTTATGTTCTGCTTGCAAAAGACAATATCCATTCATTTGTTTGGCAGAAATGTTGACAACGGATGTCAGTAGCTGGGTCATCACTGAATGTCAGCGGAATTTTGTTTGGGTGTATTGCAAAGGTCATTTAAAATCTAATAGTTGATTCGGAGAGCTACTAGCTCATTAAGAGTTACGTACTTAATGCAGGCAGATTGGATTGTAGTCAACAAAGCAGTTCGAGGCTTCCTCATCCATATAATTGTAAAACGCGTTGTTGGGGGCAATCAAAATGGTAATCCCATAAACAATGGACCACGCGGAACTCGTCAGATATCTGTCTTATTTGCACCACCCGGAGATGATTTATTTTGACTGCCGTCGCACCTCCGGGTGCCATATCGTACCGATTAAGATCCGCCGAGGATTGTATTCAAATCGGTGTGCATTTTGACAGCTCAATTAACTTTCGGAGCACCCACAATGGGACGGATCTGTCTAATTGGCTTGACGACTTGATTAAATTTATCGCTCGAAGCTTCCCAGCTAAAGTGCATTTGAGGTAATAACTCTAAACGATGTGAACTACTTGGTGGCATATCTGCCGAGAGCAGAACGATTTATAATGTCGGTATTACGTGACAAAATTTTCCGAGACATCTCGCGCAGACTTCCCCCTGAAACAATACACGAGTTCTGTCATTTGCATCACTAATCCATCAGCCGAGGAGGCTGCCCGTAATGAACGATCTTCTACTGCTTTTTAATTATTTTGAAGCCTTAATGGGCACGTGATCCGTAGATTTGTGTGGCACATGCCACACAATGGTCCGAAATGACCGTTTTATGACTCTATCCACGGACGCCATCTCCAAATGTCAACCACTGTAAGTAGTGTGACTCAAACGAGCGATTCAAATCGCGTTGCGCTGCGGGGTGTCAAGTTAACGAAAGATTTCAATTACACGTGTTGCTTTACTCGGTGATGAATCTCTTGGGCGGTTCCTTTCACCTGCAGTGGGTGCCACGGTGGCTTTTTTTGAGGGGAAACGGGGCACGACATACCTCAAAAGAACTTTTCGATTTATTCAAAAGGTAGCAGCAACCCCCTTTCACCTTATTGCGTTGAGATATTCAAGAAAAAGGAACGCACGGATTAAAAACTGGTAGAAGGACAAGTTCGCAAACATGGCCCTCTGGAGAGGGCTTATCCGCGCCTTCTTTTTTCGAATACAATGTTGCAGTCGATTTCCGTTCAAGTCGCGTGGCATAATCAGGGTCATTAATGCCAAGAGGGAATGATTAATGCGACAGAGTGGTAAATATTTTTCCTCCCGAAGACAGCTTGAGGACATCGTTACAATGCGAGATGTGTCATAACTTACGTTAAACATCTAGTTGGTGAAACTTACCTAAAATGAGAAGAGAGGAAAAAAATCATTAGTAAAATATCAATCAATCAATGTGTGTCACAGTAGTAAGAATTATACAACAATTTCCGACAATCGCACCCACTGCGTACCGTTATCAGGCCCATTTTTTGTAATTCGATGTTTTATGTCCCGATGAGGTTCCATAACAAACCAGAAAGACAATATATCCAACGTAACCGTCCCCCTCGGAATTGTGCCACTTTTTACGACCCCGTCAAGATTTCTAGTTTGTGTCCACGGGGCAAACCTCCAATCGATATGTAACAGCCTCGGTGACGGCCCCAAGTCAGCTGGGCACACACCACACACTGCAGACCGAACTGAACGTAAACATTTATTGATAAGGAAAATCATTGACTCTTTTTATAGCGATGACTATACCGCCGCCGCAGTGCGAAGGTGCACAGCTGGCGACTTCCGTCCGATAAGAACGCACTCGAAGCAGACTGGCTGCCTCGGCCCTTCTTTTTAGACCGACATTTTCCCACAGCGAATCCCCAAAACTGGAGCGAATCGCTGATCCCTCTCGTCACAGAACGAAACGGAATGTCCCACTTACTGCTGAACGAACTTGGACGACTGACCAACCGAGAGTTGGATCGCCGAGTGCCGCGGTAACTCTCACGAGACAACGAACCCCGGCGGCGGCGTGACGAAGTGAGTCAGCAGCCTAGGGTAGCGCCGCAACTCCGCGATCTCTATGATCTACGAAACGTGTAGAACTCTTATTGGTCGCGTGTGCCGCCTGTCAAACCGATTGGCGGTCAATTTCGTAAGTAATTGGCTTCATGCCGGGGTCCCCGAGTAACCACAACAGGCTATCTATCTATAAGCTCTCGCACCCGCAAATGTGGTGGGCGCCCCCTCAAACCTATGATCTATCGATGGAAAAGTGAGTCCGTTGAAGTGCGTAGGACTTGGACAGTTCGTAGCAGCTTGGAGCCACGACAAGGACAGCTCAGGCTTTCGACGTGGAGACCTCGAACCCGTCAGAAAGTAGTGTATTTCAAAACAAACTATCCGTGTATCGGTGAATGGAGAATTAGAATCAAAAGTAGCGGACTTAGCACTTCAACAAGTTCACGAAAATAACTACAATTGATACTGGCAACAATTTGACAGTAATACGATCATGACCTAAATTTATGACCTCACCCTCATATATCGATGCCATTGACAAAACCAAGACCACAGGCGTTACAAAGGTTCCATCAAACCCATTCACCCAAGACGTATCATCTCTTTTTCACTTTACACGCGCAACAGCAACAGGCGTGAAATTGAATTATTAATTAGATCCATTATTCTGTGACTGAGGAGCCCCAGATATTGGCCAATAAGCGTCAATATTTTTCCAGCTCCGTCAAAACCATTCACTGAGCGAAGCTACTTCTTTCACGCCTCCCCTTCATCACTCTTTTTATACGACTGAGTCTGGGACGGAATTTCTGCCCTGTCTGCCGGTCTGTCTAATGGGCACCAAATAGTACCAATTAATTCATTTACAGAGTGAAGTGAAAAATTGCCAATAAAGTGTGAGCTGTGCTCTTCCCCCCGGCGCGATATCACGGGCCACCAGCAGTTTTATGTGAAGATGCATCTCGGTTAGTTGCAGGGTTTTAGTTTCTTCAAAATCATAAATTAGTTTTGTCTTTTTCTCTCAAAACTGTTGTTTCAAAAATCTTTCAAATAAGGTAAAGATTTTGAAAATTTGGCAACCTTTTCTTAAGTAACATAGAAAAGCTGGCAACCTGTCGAGATGGATCTTCTACGGTCTTAGACGTCAACAGACAGAGCAAAAGAAAAAAAAAGCTGGCAACCTTAGGGTCCTGATTATCGGAAAAAAAATCACTCACTCGCCGCCAAACGAATATTTACAAGAGCCCTTGACCATTCGCGATCGAACACGACTCGCTAGCTGCCAGCGTCTTGGTCAATCGCTGCACATAGCGATACAAATACTTCGTGAATATTTTTGCCTGCTCAGTCCGTCGACTCGCATCACAAACGATTTTGTTCAGAGAGGAGAGAATCTAACAAAATACCAGCGCGGCGCTCTTTTGGCCTGCCCTACCACATTTTACCGTCAATTAGAATTCGGTGTAGTGGAAATTGCTGTCAAATGCGTCTTTGATGTTGTGTTATCAATATTTTTTTTTTAAATATTAATGCTAACATTGATTTTAGGCAATTTCTTAAATAATCATAGCAAAGCCGTCCGCAGACTATTTTGAGTCAGCTTCGAGCGACATAGCGCAATCGGTTTCTTTTGAGTCATTCGCTGTACCACCCGATTGGAATGAGAGGGAGAGCAAAAGAGAGAGTTTTTAGTAGCGATTGGTGTGGAAGTGACAAGAGGTAAGAATGGATCAGAACAGCTTTGCGTCGCGTTCGATTTTTGCTCAAGAGTGAAAGGGTCTGTTTTGAGCAATCAGAAGCTTTAATCAAGCTTCAAAGTGTGTTTTGATAGAAATGGTATACATAAAAAAAACGAAGTTGACTTTATAGCTGTCGGCCACCATTGCTAGTACCAACCACTAGTGTCTTCCTTTTATCTACAAGGACTTCGCCGCCCTGGGCTCCTAAGTGTATGAAAGTATAGCTCGGAACGACGGCGCCGAATACCCATATTTACACAAAGAATTTTAGAGCGCCCGCCGCGGGATTCGAACCGGTGACCTCTGGATTGTGAGTCCAGAGCGCGGTCCGATTGATCCACACGGGCGGGAAATGATATACATGCCTCATCGAATATTATGAGATTAACATTTCAGAGATATTCTGACAAAACTGGAAAACTTTCAATCATGTTCTATTATCAAGAAGCCATTTTGCATTCTAAGTTATTCCATTCAAATATTAATACTTTTTAAGCAGCATTCATATACAAATTTTATCGATATTTTCAAAAATCCGAATGTTCAAATCGGATTTTCTGATCGATTTGGTGACATTGGAAAAGTAGATATTGATGAGGAGAATTCATCAAAAAATACTTCAAGCTAAAAGAGTTGCGATTTTTCAGCAGTGCACAAGACTGTCTTATTTAATTTATTTTTTTACTGAAGTCACTGGCGTGCACATGGTGGGGCAACATGGGGCAACTACCCCACCATCCTCAGAAATTTGTACTAAATTTGGTCAAGGGGTGTCCACAAATGACGTATTTTTCAAAACGTCCATATTATTGCCCTACCTTCCTCAAAGAGCTGGGTACGCTAGTGATTGAAGGGCAATATGGGTTTGGGTCCCATTTTATAAATTGGGTCATAAAATTCAGTTTCGCACGTTGGTGAAAGTCTCCGCCAAAAAAAAATCAATAATAATTAACATTCCACGACGACTTCTAGAATATCCGCTAATCACATCTCGCTCCAATAAAATCGCGAAAAGTTTCATTTCAATTAGCGCAAATTCTCGTAAGCCTCAAAAGTGCCTTCACGCTCACCCCGCAAGAGAAAGTACAAACAGAGCTTTTGTTTGTCACTTCTATCAAGTTGATCGTGACCGCATGCCCGTTCAACCATCTGCGCGGCAATTCGCGCAAATTTCGCGATCATGATCTTCTCGTGTCAACCCCGCACGAGTGCAGCACGTCTGGGTGCAATAAAAATAAAAACAAAAAAAAACTTTCCGAAACCCAGCCATAATCCGAGCTTATCGGGTTCGATCCGCCGAAAAGTGAAAGGAAATTGAAATTCTCTCTCATTTTTAATACAACTGGGACGAAATTTATCGATCGGGGTGCGGTGTGTTGACGCACTCTGTCACAGTCCAGTTCAGAGGACGTTCTCGTACTAATTATCGCTGGCTGCGCCAGCCAGTTTTGCTGCAAATCGTAATCCTTTTATTTTTATATGGAACCGATTTCTCAACGCGTTGTTTGACAGTGGCAATCATCGAAACCTCTTGATCCAGATAAGATACACGTACGATTCGCGTGTTTGGATTTTCAAGGTTCATTGATTCGACTCATTTTTCAAAAATGCTCTCTATTTTGAAATATTGATAAATGTTACAGATTGCAGTCGATTCGTCCAATTTGGAGAAGCAGTTTAGCGTATAATAATTTTTCACCATTCACGTTTCGCTTGTAGCATTTTGGACCAATTTTGGGCTCTGTTCAGATCTGCCAGATCTCCGGATTCCGTATTGATAGAGCAGCGCTCATGGTGTGAAACAGTTTAATTGTTTCATTTTCAATTACCAGCGTTGGATGCTTGCACTTTGCGAGCACATGCTACTTTGTTGTTTTGACGAGCTTGAAAGCTCGAAAGATGCCAAGTACTTTGCTCGAAATGTTTTGATTTCGAAACCCCGTTCAAAGTTTATCTGCTCATCAGTGAGCAAAACTACCCTGAACAAACACACACCAACTCGAGTTGGTAAACAAAAATCATGGAAATAATTTTTCGGAACGTTAAATCTCAACCACAGCAGCACCATCACCCATCAGGAAAAAAAATAGGTAAAATGAAAATTAACCTGAAATAGCTCCAAGTCGGAGAGCCGCGAGGTCGTTTGTAAGTAGTCAGCCGCGGATGAAATTGGGCTTGAAGATTTGCCGGCTTGTAAACGCCAAAGGAAAACAATGCAGCAGTGTGTGTGTGTGCTTTGGGGGGAATAGGAAAAAATTGGAAATTTTACGCTACATTTTTGATTGCTTTAACAGCTGAGCGCGCGTTGTTGGGGCGAGATCAGGTGTGTGGCACCCGTGAAGGCCAAACTGAGGAAGTTATTTTCATGCAATTTGACTTGGCGAACAATGATTGAAGTAGAAGAGTCGATTTTTATCGTTCGATGATGATTTATCATACATTTTCTCAGTAATTGTTCAGTTCTTTTTATTTGCCAAAAACTTAAAATTTAATATGTTTTCTAATTATTTCCGGGACCGTGGTGTAGGGGTAAGCGTGATTGCCTTTCACCCAGTCGTCCTGGGTTCGATCCCAGACGGTCCCGGTAGCATTTTTCGAGACGAGATTTGTCTGATCACGCCTTCCGTCGGAAGGGAAGTAAATGTTGGTCCCGGACTAACCTAAAAAAGGTTAGGTCGTTAGCTCAGTCCAGGTGTAGGAGTCGTCTCCCTGGGTCCCTGCCTCAGTGGAGTCGCTGGTAGGCAGTTGGACTAACAATCCAAAAGTCGTCAGTTCGAATCCCGGGGTGGATGGAAGCTAAGGTGTAAAAAGAGGTTTGCAATTGCCTCAACAATCAAGCCTTCGAACACCTAGTTTCGAGTAGGAATCTCGCAATCGAGAACGCCAAGGCAATGCTATAGAGCGAATAATTTGATTTTTTTTTCTAATTATTTCAGAAGTAATTTAATTAAATTAATATTTAATTTATAATGTCTGCCCATTTTACTGCAAAAAGTAGATTTTTCCTTTTTTTTTGTTTGCGCTTTTCTTTACAAAAAAAAAATACATACCTTGGAATCCTGTTAATGAACTCCTCTCATTATTTGAGTATGTTATATGAAATTTACAGGAAATCCGATAACAATATTTTTGTCATTTTCGCGGTCAAAACGGCATCCTTATGTTTCATGCGATATTTTTAAGTTTAAGGCAGGATTTTTGATCCACAAAATATATTTCCAAAAAGACAGCAAAAATTGGAAGAATAAAATCCGGTCTAACTGAGTTTTTCGTTATAACTATAGTAAAAAAATATAAGCCTATAAAACACATTTAAAGAATTACAATAGGGGGTGTGTGAAACATTTTTAAAATATTTTAGATTTTGAATTTTTGGTCAACATAAAATAAATAATTATTAGCAAATAAAAACATAATTACCTAAAAAGGACTATATATTCTTAAATACCCTTAAATTTGCGTCTAAGCTAAAATCCATCAAAAAAGATGATAAGAAAAAAATGTTTTTCCCATTTTTTCGTAAAAAAAATCTTTTGAAAATTAGCTTAAACTGGCTAGGACCATCCTAATGTATAAATAAAATAATATGTGCCTTATTATTTTTGCCAAAGAACCTCCTGACAGAAATGAGACATTTAAAAAAGAGAATAAATTCGATCAACATATTTAGAAATCGATACTAACATTTGAGTAGAGCGGAACTATGCGGCAAAAAATTTCATGCTAAACAATGAACTAAAAAATAATGATTTTTTGTGATTTCGAGGAAACCACGTAATCTGTGAAATTTGTACTTGACCGTAAAATTTGTTAAAAACCGTGAAATGTCGCGAATTTGGAAGCCATGTTTTTCTCCAACATGTATTTATTTAAACTTTAATGTTATAATGTAAACACTTCACAAGATTTTTAACTGGAATAATGGAAGTAGTTGTGAAAAAGTGCATTAAAAATTTAAAACTCATTTGTAATGATATTGTTAATTTCAATTTCAAATAAAATACAGATAGTTGATTATAAAATGTGTGAAAACAGTTTTGATTGTACATTTTCAACAACAAAAATCTAGTTATGAACTTATTCTTTGAATTAATCGAAATTCCAAAAATAATTAAATAAAAATGATTGAAAACTTTGAAGAAAAGGCAAAATATTTCGAGCTATTTTATTTCCAAATCTCTGTAAAATCTATTAAAATAGCGATGAGAAAATTGTGTATAGTCCAGACTCGATTATCCAAAGGCCGCGGAAAAATGTCACTTCGGATAATCGAAGCTTCGGATAATCGAATCACGAAATTTTTTTTTCTCGTTGTCTAACTATTGATTGTCGAGCTTAGGTATGACCCTTAAGCTACGCTAAAATGATTTATAATTTTTAAATCCAAGATGGCGGCCAACATGGCGGTGATGCAATATTGAAAAAATGCATTTTATTTTTTTAATATGCAATCAACAACTTAAACTTGACTAAAATGGGGTCGTAGAACTCAAATTTTATGTTAAAAAGAAGAAAATTGAAAAAATACGAAAATAGTTTTTTTGTTCCTAATTTGATTATCCGAAGTCCTATACAAATCTTCGGATAATCAAACTTCAGATAATCGAAACTCCGGAAAATCGAGGCTTCGGATAATCAAGTCTGGACTGTATAACGTGACGAAAAAAAAGTATATTTTGGTAATGAATGAAGTTTTTTGTTCAATTTGGTACAAACTACAGATTTTAAAAGCAGTTTAGTATTATTTATGATTTTCTGGAGGTATCGGTTTTAACTTATGTTAAAAAACTAACGTAAATGGAATTTTACTTTTTTTAATTTTCAATTTTCCCTTATCACATTTACAATTTTATTCCACATATTTTACTAATGTACTTTTGGTACCTAAATGTATTGTTTTGGAAAAGCTTCGTTATTGAGATATTTTGGCATATAAAATTTCTAAAATTGCAGTTAAAAAATGAAAGCTGAATCATAAATTCATAAATTCCTTGACCAATTGCTAACTGTTTCAGTAACTTTCCTGTACACAATTCCACACTCTATATTTTTTTTTGCGTTTATAAGCAGAGTTTGGAGTACTGGTAAATTCCAATGTTTTGTAATTGACATTCCTTTTTGTCGTGAAAAAATCACTTGCCCTAATAATTGTTATTCAGGGCCCAAGAAAGTTTAATTTTCATATGACTAAAAAAGATTAAATAATATTAAAATTTTATCATCATTATTTTTTATTCAACTGAGCGAAAATAAACTTATAAATTGAATCACCAATAATCGATAATAGGAAAGGGCTTTCAGGAATATTTTAAAAGTTAAGAGAAACCAAAAAATATAGTCACATCTATGAAGAGCGAAAAAATAATCACTTCAATTAAAATATTTGATTATTTTGACATAAAACAATACAAAAATGCTAACTATATACCGCAAAACTTTCCACCCCGTGGCGCTCCACCATTTTCACTTTTCATTAAACACATAAATGAATCGCGCGGTTAATGAAATATCGCGCACAGATAAACAGCCCGTTTGTTGCGTGTGTGGTTTGAAGAGATTGTTTGTAGCGTAGCGTGGATGGCTTCATTGGGCGGCATCATGTCGGTGGGTTATGCTTCCATGTTTCCACAGGGTGGGGGCGCAACAGGAAGGGACTCAACAAGTGAGTGAAAATAGTTTTGTTACGCGTCAGTGCTTTTGTTATGCTCGCGTGCACCCATGACTGACTGACTGACTAAGAGCGTTTGTGAGTGTGTTTAGTTTAATCGGGATTACGCAATCTCATTATCTCCGTGGATCTGTGCGGGTTAAGCCATGTTAAGGCATCGAGCGCCTCAGATGGGATTAAGCATAGTGCAACATGCAGCATGTTGCCTCACAGCGGCACGATCCACCAACGCCGTTGAAGACAACGTACAGTCTTGATAGTTAGTAGCAATGTCTTAAATTCTGAAATTTTAAAAAGTTTATGAAATCTTCGTCAATTACAAGCTTGAGGAGAATGTAATTATCATGCCACAGTTTTGACTTCAAAGAAGTGAAGGGAAGCTTTCTCCAACTCCGGTATCGCTCGACGGCAATGAAATTAATTTGATCGCATTTTTTAAATTAACCATAACGACTGGCCATAGGCGCATCGTTTAATCATCAAAAGCGCGCACGCAACTGCAAAATATTGAGGCGCACATCATCATATTTACTACCCGCGAATTCCCCTTCAATTTCTCCGAATCCCAATGGCCGATATAGCCCGCGCGCCACAACTGGGTCACTGTCGACGATGCCACCTTGCCGCCGCGAACATTCACTGTCCGTTTCGCGTCCAATTTGCTTAGTCCAACGACCTATCCTCGTGGGTATTTTACTTTCTTCCAGTCCGACTGACTAACTCCGCTGGCCGCGGAGTCCCAGCTATGCAATCGAGCCATTTTTATGCGCTGCCTAGCGCGAAGTACGTCGTTTGACTCGACAACGATTCCACGACCACGATTTCACCCAAACATCTCACCCGGTGAAATGGAATGTCCATCGGCCCGCGCGCGTACTCAGAATTTTGGATTTCACCAACTTGGGCTGGCGGTGCGTAACAGCACACTGGCACAAAGGTTTGTTAAGGGTGTAATTAAGTCACGAAGGCAAATGCCCTTAATCGTTCGACGTGTGGTGGTGCCATTGTCCGCTTAGGGACTTACACGTGTTCGCTTGGGCGAGAACTATGATACCTTATGGACACCGGACAATAGGCAGCAGCTCTACATTTGTAGCTACATGCGTTGGACATACCACGGCGCGCTAATCCGTAAATGAACGAGCATAAAGCAGTTCGGTTGTTTTGCTTTTTTTCTGCTGAATTTTGGAGCCCCCTCGCGGAGGTATCGCATTTCACGCGACGTCGAGCGTCACAACAAGCTGGCGGTTTGGTTACTTTCACTGATATTTTGTAGTTGTTGCATGTATCCTTAGTGGACGTCCGTGTCCAAAAAAAGGTTTCGCAAATCCGATAATCCACTTAACTGGTTCGATTCCGATGGCGTGGGACACATAATTGGCAATCTATAGAAACAACTGATTTCTATTATGAAGATCCACAGAAATTATTTTTTTAAATGTTTAAATTACACTCAAATCCCGATGGTTTGACACCATCTGTTGTCAAACGAACGGGGTCACTTTTTCGTTTGACACCCCTTTGGCACGGAGTTCACACACACACTACCAAACGTTTGTTTTGATAGTATTCGTGAGCGCGGTGTAAAAAGTCAAACGAAAAAGTGACCAACTACCGGGGGTTGAGTGTATATGGAATAGAGGAGAAAAGCAACTCGCGACAAAATTTTGAGGCTAGGAATTTTGACAGGTATGATTTTCATAAAGTATTCGCCTCCTTTTCTCTCCCACAAAAAAACTGAGGACAATGTAGCTGTCAAACTAGGCCAAAATGTTAAAGTCACTCAAAAAAATGAACTTTGAGTGATTTGAGTTCATTTCTGACGTCACGATTTTCTCCTCTATAGAGGACATCCTGAATCTTAGAAAAGATAATCTATTTAAAAAAAACTAAATAAAACTCAAGATAAACACACTAAACTCAAACCCCGATGGTTTGACACCAACTGTTGTCAAACGAACGGGGTCACTTTTTGGTTTGACACCCCTTTTACACGGAGTTCACACTCACTACCAAACGTTTGTTTTGATAGTGTTCGTAAGCGCTGTGTAAAAAGTGACAGTTCGTCACTTTTTAGTTTGACTTTGACCAACCAACGGGGTACAAACTAAAAAAGTATCAAGCGAAAAAGTGACCAACCACCGGGGGTTGAGTGTACACAGACAAAAATCAATTATCGAAATCGTGAATATTGTTCATGAATGTGAGAACCACGAAGGAATTTATTCATGAATAAACGTGAATATATTCCTTCGTAGTTCTCAAATTCATGAGCAAAATTCACGATTTTGGGAATTAACTTTTGTCCGTGTTCTGTGAAATAATAACAACAACATACTAGAGCAGTATTGTTCTATCGTTTTTGGTAACAAATTGAAAATTATTTGGTCACAACTGATCAAGATATGACTGTTCGGCAAATTCCTCGTCTCTCTCAACGATCCCAAACACCTGAATGGAGTTCACCATTGAACTTGACAGCCATCACGGTGATGCCCCAAAGATCGCGAATCATTGCCAAAAGAGCAAACACATCGGAGAAGAAGAGTACTCGGCAGCAGTCTCTCTCCGGCCAAGGCTACAAAGTTGCACCTTTTACACACATCAACGTCACCGTGCGCTTCTGGTCACACCGCCGCCGCAGCCGCAGGTCCGCCGCGATCACCAATATGGAAAGTACTCACGGACGAGGAAGCGAAAAAAAAACACCAACAACAACATAACCGCCAAAAACCTGTCCTGGTTTTGTTTCGTGCTTCTTTCTCCAGCCACGCCACGCCGTTTAATGACGTTTCCAATTTAGAAAGTGGTCGCTCGCGGGTGAAATGCGCAGCGGGTTGAGGGGAGTGCGCGAGCGATCGCGCGCGCTGAAACTTGTTTTGGTCATTCAGCGTCCCTTTAAAGATGTTGTTCTTGTGCGTGGCGTTGTTGTTCTGGCCATAGCGATCGCAGGTCGTAAAAACGAACAGCAAAAACCGCATTTCCTGAGCCGGAAAGTACCGCTACGAAACGTTCTGGAACTGTTACGGGCGAGGCTGCGTCAAGATGTGTCCCAAGTGATGACCGATACGTCAATGAACTGCACACACACGGCTTCAGGAAGTTGTCCGTCTTGATTCGGATCGCGTCGTTCTGGCAACGTAGAACAAAGAGATCCCGTTCGGTCGCGCCAAAGCTCGCAAATGTCATGATATTTACATCACGGCGCAATAAACAGTCGGATCTCTCTCAGGCCGAGACACTTTGGAGTACTCTCGTTAACCTATTTATCGAACTGTTGTGTTTGGGTTTTGCGGCTCGGGCGCCACGAAATTCTCCGCGAAACAACACAACTCTTAAATTCACGATCACGACGCTGCTGGGATCGAACCGGTGGAACCGGATTGCGACGAGCGTTGCCGCGCTCGCGCACACTAGGTCATGGCGTTGAGCTACACCTACAACACACAGGTGGCTTCTAAAACGCATGATCATCGCACACTGGAGTTGCAATTATGACACAAACACGTAATCCGGTATATTCACGTAGGATGAATCATTCGATTGGCAGGCTCCAACGGACTAACCCCCTCCCGAGGTTGAACTCTACCTTGGTTGACTCATACCCCATAGCGAATCCATGTCAGGCTTCTAATAACCTGGTACCATTCAAATACTTCCAACTTGGAGGGACATATTTATGCTAGGTGGTTCGCCCATACATCATGTGCGGAGAATGCGTTGACCATCAGCTGCTGGAACTTGTCCGGTAACCCGATAGTGGTCAACCATGACGCACCCATCTCTGAACCCTGGTGGTACTCGGTGTGAAGGATTTTAATTGTTCTGACGTGCCTGCGGGGGAACGCTGGGAGTGAATTATATTGACGTTTAGTGGGGTACCGTTCCGGACCGAAAGCGGTTTTTTTGCTGTGGATCTAATTAACACAGAAACCCACAACAGTACACAGAGTACGCGGTCAGAACGTGGACAACAAAACAACCAACTCTGAGCGGTGCAGAGAGAGGCGGGTGGGTTCACCAATATATCAATCTGATGTATGCGTTGATGTTTGTGGCGCTGACAGGTCCGACATCGTGAGCTTATGGGTTTATGGATTGACCGGACCGGGTGAGTACCGTTCATAGAACCATGCGTGCGTTTGGGCTAATAAGCATAACCGTTGGCTGCAGTCGAGAAGTGTGTCAACTCGGAAGTGAAGTCACATACACTCAACTGTTGCGGTTTGAACTGTGATGAGAGTGTTTGTCGCGCATTTTCCTGCGTACATTATTGGAGAGGGTCGTTACTAGAGCAGAACATCACGGAAGAAAGTCGGCAGGTGCTTGACTGTGATTTATTTTTAAGTGGCGACATAAAAAAAAAGGTGCTTTACTCGATTCTTCCGTGTATTCTTGATGAATACGGAACAACTCTTTTTCGCTAGATCATATACTAAATGTATTTAACGTCCAACCGAGTTTGAGGTGAAAAGTCATCGATTGTGATTGGACACTTAATAATATTTTAGCTGAATGAATGTACATGGAAAAAAATCTGAATAAATAAAATTAAAAAAAAAATAAATGAAGAAAAAAATTAAAAAAAGTTCAACCGAGAGATAACAGCTCCTAAACTGGTAATTAAGCATACTTAATGCTTAAATCATGAAAAGTTTATTTTTTCTCAAATTGAAAGTTAATTTAACAAATTGAAGTTAACTTGCCCTCAAATATATATCTGAAAGAAATTCCTTTTAAGGAGTTTCAGGAGTAGTACTGTGACAGTCCAGACTCGATTATCCGAAGGCCTCGGAAAAAATGTCACTTTGGATTATCGGAACTTCGGATAATCGAATAAAAAAAAAAATGTTTTTAAGTTGTCTAATTTTTGATTGTAGAGCTTAAGTATGACCCCTAAACTACGCTAAAATGATTTAGAAGTAGAGATGGGCAAAAAAGAGCGAGCCGCTCAAAGAACCGGTTCACTAAAAAGAGCGAACGAACCAGCTCACGAAAAAAGAGCCACGGGTCTTTTGAAACTCCGGTGTTTTGATAGAACCATTCCAAGATGGAATAATGTTTAAGCCTTTGTATATTTTTAAGTTTATAAATATTATTAATTGTATTTCCAACAAATTGTAGCATAAAATTATTTTTGAGAATTGAAAATGCGGCTTAACAAATTTCAATGCTTATAAATTAAAGACAAATTTGTCAGAATTATGCACACGGTGTACTTTTTCATGTACCTAAATTACTTCAAAAGTGAGTGATTTTCTAAACAAAATAAAAAACTTTTCATTGCACAACTGATCGTAAACAAACATTAAAGAGTTACTCGAGTACAAATATGAGCATTTTAAAATGCTTAACTTTGAAAATTTTGCTGAAAAACTACCGTCATCTGAGGCGAATCGGTACTAAAGTCTGAATAAGGACAGCAGTGTTTAGAGCATTTTTTTTTTTTTCAAGTGTTTAGAGCATTTAATGGTTTTAAATTTGGAAATGGATGTACACATTTTGTTGGTCTGAGTCTGTTTTAACCGAAACCATGGTTAAAACTGCTGTCCAAATTCGCCCCATGTGTCCTGATTCGCCCCAGTTGACGGTACTTAATAGCCATATCCTAACTCCTCTTGCACGGTAAAACTTTGGACTTTTTTGATTAAAGCAGAAAGTAGAATAAAGTTCGCAGAAAATTTTCTCAAAATAAAATACCAGAATTTGTTTTAATTTATCATAAATGAACGCAATTTCGTAAAATTGATAGACATTTTCTTCAAAATTCTAGATTTAAGTTTGGGTGCTCTCCCCATCCAATTATTCGAACGTTTAGATCTATGGTTCTCAAGCGAATCTTCTCGTGTTTCGTTTTTTTTTTTTTTTAATAATGTATTAAAGTCTAATAAAAAGCATGCAAAATCCCACAATTCTCTAAAATAGACAAAATTGTGAAAAACAGCGAAAGAACCGTTCAAAAGAGCGGCTCATTTTAAAGAGCGAGCGAAAATGAGCGGCTCCTAAAAAAGAGCGGTTTTGCCCACCTCTATTTAGAATTTTAAATCCAAGATGGCGTCCAAAATGGTTATGATGTAATATGAAAAAAAAAAATCATTTTATTGTTCAAGTTCAATAGGCAATCAACCACTCAAATTTATCTAAAATGGGGTCGCAGAAATTGAATTTTATGTTAAAACCAAGAAAATGAAAAAAATACCAAAAAAATGTTTTGTTCTTGATTTGATTATCCGAAGTTCTATACAAACCTTCGGATAATCGAATCTTTGGATAATCGAGACTTCGGATAATCGAGCCTGGACTGTATTCCAAACAAATTAAGTTATGTAAAAGTAAAACCAAGTAACAAGTGAGTAACACTTTCCGCTATTATGTGAAAAACTGACCGGCAAAATTTTCACTTTTTCCCCAAGCATTTCCCATTCTGTGGAAACCACATGTTACCACCGTCAAGATTTCATCTGCGGCGCCCCGACGGACACCGACTCCCTCTGCTGACTTACTGACTGACTGACTGGCGAATAGCTCTTCGTTTGTATCGCAGATAATTTTTCCTTTCCGTTGTTTTGCTTGCCATTTCTCACTTTTATTGAAATGAAAACAAAAATGACGTTTTTTTCTTTAGCGATGTGCATTCATGCGTGCTACAGTTGTTTGAGGAGAGTGCAGCGATGCGGGGGTGGTGTCTTATTGTATGCTAATTTTGTAATAAGTGCTTATCGAACACCCCCGCTTGCGCGGAGGAAATTTTCCTCCCAAAACAACAATACAATCGGTCCTCCTGCCTCTTGCTGCTGCGCAGCAGGTGGGAAGAGCCAGCTTTTCCTGTCTTGGCTTTTCTTCGGTGGTGCGTTCGTTTGATAACCGCTGGAAAACTGTGCATTTATGTTACGAGGTGCATCGCGAAGCCAACGGAGACAATGGAACCGGTTGAACAATTGTATGTTCAAGGGGCTTGCTTGATGCAACGTGCATAATTTACCGGTGTGGTGTCTTCTTCGGAAGACGCAAAAAGGCAAGAAAGGGGAGGGTTCCGGAGGGCATGACTTGGCAGCTTGACACAGATTTTGGTGCAGTCGTTGAAAGGGCAACTTGTCACTGATGCCATATCGGGTGAGATGAACCTCTGAATCTGCAGTAGAGTGATGGCTACATATTGTCGGGTAATTGTTGTTCATTTCGAAATCGATGGAATCAGTTGTAACGGATAGGGGCCGACAGGGAAATCGAAGGACAGAAGGCTCATAAGTCATAATTTTAAGACCGAGGTATTATGTCTTAATATTTTGCGAAATGTCGAGTGAGAAAGATCTTTCACAACTTTGTTTTGGTGTGTGGCGCGAGCATAATGCTCTCAATGTCTCCCTCATTCTCTCAATCTAAGTCTACTCTCCACTTTCGAAAACATCCACCGTCACTATACACTAAGTTTCTATCCGTATTAGCCAGAAATCAATTACGATTTTTATAGCCTCTCCTATGGCCACATGCCATCCGCAAGAACTCGGTTTAATTGGCCTTGAAAAGGCATACCACCGACTCAGGACCGGACTGCCCGAGCCTGATGTTCGGCCATCATCGTAGCAAATAGCCCATTTTTCACGCTCGGTCGAGCTTTCTACATTCATCAGCTGTTGGATTCCTGGCCCGGCTTTCGGGCTCATTATGGCGCGATGTGGCTGCACATCGCAGACAACAGTAAATAGTAAATAAAAAAAAGCTTAATCGAACCATCCATCCTTGGACGTGATGCCGCCGGCATTGGTGGCCTATATTTCCCGAGTCCCGTCAAGCTCGCCCGGCTGTCAGGTATGTGTGTGCTTGCCATTCTCCGGTGCTCTGTTTTTAAGAGGTTTTATGTTCTATTAACTACGGGGAATTAATACGAAGTAGAGCCGAGCGGTCCCGAATTAATTACTCAATCTTTTTTTTTCTTCTTATAAAAATATAACATAGATTGTTTATCGGTCTCTAATGAGGTGGATCTTAAGTAGCTCTGGCGCAACAAAGTTGTTTTTGCTGACGATGTTCCGCCGGAGAAGGTCCACCAGGCCAATGACCGTAGATCCGCGCTGAAGCGTGCAAAGACAACCAAATCGACCATTGTTCTCCGGAGGCAAGTCACACATAATTCTGAGTTCTCTCAGCCAGATCGTCCAACCGAGCAGCAGAAGTCATCGTGTGAAGGTGAATTTTAATAAGTACATCCGAGTTCTCCGGGGGGGTCTTGGACTGCATGGCGATGATCCCCGCAAGCGCTAATTGAGCTATACCATTTGAACGGACAGGGGATCTAAATTATTACATTTTGGGGGTGTCGAAATCCACCCCCACATCGGTACGAAACTCATTAGGGGGACGATGACGACACGTTTGCAAGCAACAGTCAAATTAACAAGTGTGTGAGCAACAGTTGCAGAGTTGCCCAAAAGCTTGGTTCCGCGTCCAATTCCGCAAACGTGGACACAAATGAGGCCTTCACGGTTGACGGCCGAAAACTGTCGACAGCATGGCACACACAATGCAAATAAAGCGTGTTTTCGAAGGGAAAACCATCCGTGCCGCGAAAGGGTGAGGGCATAATTTTGGACGGTTCGGTGACTGTGAAAATCCCCCCTTCTTGTTGGGTGCCACCCAAGGTTGGAAAGTCGAAATTGTCGTTTATACTCACTGCCATCTGTGCGGAATTAAGTGTTCAACGTACCTGCAATAAAACAAAAGAAAAAAGCGAATTAGTTGAATGAAAAATTTACCCGCAAAAAAAATGTTGACAAACATCTACAGATAGAACACAACTCTACAAAGACTTGTAAAGAATGAAACGCGCCAGAAATTCGCCGAAAAATTCCCGCGAGTCCCAACAGAACAACAGAACCATAATCACCCCACTGGAACGACAATTAACTAATCTACTCGGGCCGCTTGATTCTAATCTGCCTTTCACACGACTTAAGTTTGGCTTTTTTGGGGGTCATTACGTTGACCTATTTGCGACCGCGTGGTTGTCACAAGTTGGGACCCCCTGGAAACCATCCGGCAACCCTTGGTTTACCAATGTTTGTTTTGCTGAAATTTTGAATTTTTATTTCTAATATTTTGTATTGAAATCACGTAAAGTAAACATTTAAAAAATAAATTAACAAGATTTAAAAAGTTTTAATTTTAATTTTAAGGAAAATAAAAGTTCAATCACCTTAAAACTAAAAACTCAAATATTTGTTTCATTTCAAAAATATTGCACATAATTCTGCTTTTTTTTTTTTGTTAGAAATAAAAAAAATCATTGGATTCAATGAAAATTGTTCAATAAAAAACCCGAATAATATTGGATTTGTTTCTTAAATTAGGCCGTAGCAAATATTTTTCAAAGTTTATGTCGCCCCCAGAGCTGAAAATGTCAGGGGTCCTGACGCGAAAATCGGCGACGCATACACGATTTTTTCAGATCCATTCACTGAACCGCAAAACCGTGACATAAACAAACCCGACTCAGTCGTGAGTGCCCTAGCTCACTGAGCAGCTGTAATGCGAGGCAGTAGTCGACCAACGTAAAGTGCCTTATAGAAAGTGGAGACACGAGAAACTGAGAACCCAGCGATTTTCTGTCAAAAAATTGAGCACCTCCAAGATCTTACAGATAAGGTGCTTACAATCTCTACTTCTTCCATAGGTTTTGTCAAAAAATGAACACCTTCTATTTGAACGCTTGGTAAATTTTGAGTGACCAACTGTGAGTGGCATTGCATTTTGAGTGCCTTGTCCTCACTTTCTATTAGGCACTTTAGACCAACGCTCATTCGACGTTGCACGCACACACATAAAGAAACAAGTTTTTACACAAAAAGTTGGTATTTATGCGTGGAAATGTAATTTTGAATATAAGTTATGGTTGTTTTAAGTGTTTTGCACAATCTAGAACCATTCAATTGTTTAAAAATAGTCAAAATAGTGTTTAGAGAGGATTTTACGAGTCAGTCATACGACACGAATTGAGTGAGTGTAGCTCATTTTTTCACGTCTCTCATTCTCCAGCAGCCGACCGGCACGAGTCAGGCGGCAGTGGTTGAACGGACACAGTAGGCTTACAGTCAGATGCGAGCAGTGAACTGACATTTTGGTTTGCTTCATGTGTACGCTGGGTTGGAAACAATTTGCAGGCCTGGTCGCCCCTCTTCAGACCATTTGCTGTTTTGAAAGTCTCGGGACCAGAGAGCCTATGCTTGGCAAAATTTTCACTAATAGGGGGAGAGGGGGTAATATGCACCCCCGGGGCAAAATGCACCCCCTGCTTTTCTCGGTATTTTGAAGAATTTTCCGGGGAAAAATCATAGAAATTGGAAGCTTAACATTGCTAAACCATGCTGGAAAAATTTGAGCATCGCAGTATAAAAACAGCTCAAGTTATTTGCAAAACTTTAAAATGTTGTGTTTTGATCTAATTTTCTTTGCACTTTCATTATGATTTTTGGACAGTATAAAATGCATTTATTGATATTGTAAGTGTTGAGGTAAATAGTTTTTGCCATAATCTTCATTATTCTGTAGATAGATGAGTCCAAAAACATAAAAAAATGCATTTTTAATTAATTTTTCTGCAAAAAGCGTGGTCGGGGCAAAATGCACCGCTGTGAAGCTCCTTAGTAAAAACAGCGGTGTCATCTAGTGGTGACTAGTGAAAACTAATTTTACCCGGTGCATTTTGCCCCATGTTGTGGTGCATTTTGCCCCGTTGTTGTAGTGCATTTTGCCCCTATGTTGCGGTGCATATTGCCCCGCATGGTTGTTTGAAATGAATCAAAAATGTTTTTAGAAATTTGTTATTTTCGAACAATATTGAGGTTTTTTAAGACTTTTTTCACATGGATGACGAAGAATAATAGTTGTTTTAGAACATCGAACAAAATTCTTCCACAGTAATGCTGTAATGGTTGAGAAATCACAGTTTTCCCTTAGGGGGTGCATATTACCCCCTCTCCCCCTAATGCGATAGCTTTAAATTTTTATCAATGATAGACGCAAGTTTCAGTATCCAAAAAGGTAAAGGTAATTGCTCGAATTTTTAAGTAATCACGCAGATTTTTTTTTTTTTTGAAAAAAAATAGTTTAAAAAAATAGATTTTTTGAAAAAAAATGATTTTTTGAAAAAAATAGATTTTTTGAAATAAATAGATTTTTGAAAAAAAGTAGATTTTTGAAAATAAGTATTTTTTTTTATAATGTGGTTTTTGCAAAAAATCACAAAAAAAAATGTTGACCGCCCTAACATTGCGTAGGTCACCCTAAGAGCCAAACAAAATAACACGGGTCAAATTATTTTAGCCAAGGAACGGCCACTCCAATTCTAGCAACATCGGGCAATATTTTTTTTCGAATCATGCTGTTTTCGAGAGCAGTACAAAAAAAATGTATCGTATTAAAATTAGATTGAAAAATACAAACTTCTAAATAATTTGATTGAAGTGGAAATTGAAATTAATAACATGAAATTTTAAAAACATGCAAGAAATAAAAATGGTTTGACTTAGCTGAAAATTTTTATACAGATGCAACTCACGAATTCTTAATACATAAAAAGCTAGTTTTTAAGATTTTTTACTTTCAACTGTAAACATAATTATTTTCAATTTCAATTCGGTTTTATTAGTGAATAATCAGGATACAATAAGTTCTTTTGAGGTGCATAACAGAGTTTTGGAGTTCCTTTCAGCTGTGTGTTACACCAAATCCATTTTGGAACAATTATTACTTGTAAATAAAGGCGTCACCAAGAGTAAGAAAAAATAAGAAAAAACTTACTAAAATTGCAAGGGAAAGGGGATAGAAATAGAGAAAACTTAAAACTAGATCACAGTTTTTTATCCTTTATAGATGTGCTTGATCATCAGCTCCCCAAGGGCCAGGAATTGCTCCGCCTTGTTCCGGCAGCTCCGAAACCGCGTCATCATCTCCCCCGCGAGAGCAAAGAACTCCGGCAGGGTGAAAAGATCTTCCCCGGTGACTTCTTGCTGGGCCGTACTGCCGCTACCGGCAGCGACCACGCTGGCGAATGAACGCCCCCATCCAGGAGGAAACGCTGAGTTGTCTGCTGGTACCGTACGATGTCCAGCTGCCGGCACGGTTACGCTCGTACTTCGCTGAGGAGGGTGGGACGCTGCTGCTTTCTTCTTCCTCTTTTCCTGCTCCTCGAGGTAGTTTTTCCGTGCGCTGCATCCACGGTAGTTGCTGGTATGGTTACCTCCACAGTTGGCGCACTTGATGCGCGCCTTGGTTTGCTCTGCCTTGTCCCCCAGGTCCGCCTTGCACGGCAGTGCACACGCCTCAGAGAGGTGAGTTTCACCGCACTTCACACAGCGGGGCGGGAGGTTGCAGTTCCGCGAGCCGTGGCCGAATTTCTGGCAACGGTGGCATTGTGCTGCGTCCGACGGATTCTTTGAGTAGAACCGCCAGTTTACCCAAAACCCGTCCAACGCCTTAGTTCGCCGCAGGTCTTGAATCTTGACGGTGCCGCGGTCGAAGTACAACAGGTACAGTGTGTGTGTACCTGTGACTGTGGTCTTCCGCGAGAGGACTTTTATGTCACGCGGTGTTATGCCAGCACCCGAGAGGTCCTTCTTGAGGTCGGAGATCGGGCGGTCTTGGTACCCCTGCAAGACGACCTTAACGGCTGTCTTCTGCACGGGGTCGAATGTGTAGAACTTGAAGTTTTTACTCTTCAATTTCTCCAGAACCAGGTCGAAGTTCTTTTCGTCAAAAGTGTAGACTTGCACTGACGACTTACCGATTTTAAGACAATATCCGAGGCCTTCCAGCAACTCGTCAATATCGTCCACCAACGTGTCCAAAACAAAAATTGGAGGTGGTCTACGTTCCTTTGGAGGATTTTGCGTTTTTGACGTCGACACTTTCTTCCGTGCACGTCCATCGTATTCGTCGTCGTCGGTAGTGCTGCTACCGTCGGTGTTGTTGTTGTTGTTGTTTTCTTCGTCATCGCTCAGCATCTGGAACTCGTTCCTGATGGGGATGTTGGCGGATGTTGATGTGCCACTGGTTGTGGCACCGGAAGTACCGGAACGGGTTCGCACTGGTGATCTCGGGACATATCCGGGATGTAGTAACTTTTTGTCGATGCCGTCTGCGCTCACGCTCCCCTGCGCGATGGCGGTCGACACGGCGTTGGTTTGTTTACCTTTTTGCACACGGCCGGTAGAGGAACTTCGCGGGTTTTTCGAGGCCGCACTCGAACTGCCACGGCCACGGCCGGCCTTTGGCATACTGCAGGAGCAAACTCGCGGGTTATCACGGTAGATTACGGCGGAAAATTTCGAAAAAACGATAGAGCACTGAGCACTTGACTGCTGCTTGCTCTCGTGCGTACACGGAGGTGTAAACATAATTATAAAAATTCAATGATAATAGTTTTAAAATTAAAAAATTCATCATTGAATTTGTCAAGATTTGTACAATGAAAAAGTTTGTAAAATGTTTTGATTCGAACTAAAGTGTTGATAATTCATTTTCAATTACTTAAAAAAATAATATAAATTTATTTTATTTTGATTCTAATGTAATGTAAAACAAGTTACAAGTCAAAAATCAATTTAAATATTTCATAAAAAAAATGCTAAAAAATGCGTATGTGTTCAGATCTTTTACCTTAGTAATTTCAAATACAGAAGTTTTAATTTGCTTCTAATTTTCTAACAGATCTTTATAAATCATCAGATCTTTAACTATTTAAATAAAAAAAAACGTTTTAATCTCATCAAAGTTCATATCGTTTAAAAAAAAAAATACTTCAAATACACTAACTTTGTGTTAGAAAAAATGTTTAACTTTACCTATAAAAATATGTAAATTTATTATTTGCCGATGTAATACCACTTTTTCAATCTAAAATGAGTATTTTTATTAAAACATAATACAATTTTACACCATCTAAGTTAACATATTTTTTAACTGTGTAGCGGCTAAACTGGGTTAACCACCTTTGATCATATTTTACTATCTTGAAATTTGACGTCTTGAAAAGTCTAATTATTCAATAATAAATTCAAAGTTTGAAAAAATATTTATGGAAAGGTAATTAAAAATTGTATTAATTCAAAATTTAAAAAAAAATATATGATTAAGTTTAGTTAAAGATTTAACTGAATTACAAAAAAAAAAGTGGTTCCCAAAGGGTTAAGTGGAAAATAATACAGTACGCTACTGTCACCGTTTTAAGTTCGGATCCTCCACCCAAAGCTTCTTCACCACTTTTGTTAGGCTGCAGATTTCGTCTGAGAAAGTCTTTCAATAAAAGAAAGAAAAAAAAACTGTTACTTTTGACCGCCATCGTCGCGCGGAGTCCCCATCATGTCAAAAAGTGAATGATGGTGAACACATTCAGAAGGGGATTCAGGAGTCCGAAAAAAAGAGCCCGCTCCGGTGACGGATTATTGCGGAACTGGAATTATTAATGGTCGCGCGCGATGATGCTGGTAGTCTACCTCTTTTTTATAAAAGTGCTAATTAGGTTTAACGATTGGCCACGGCCGGCCTAGAAGGTCCCAAGCCAAGCAGGAGGACAGAATTTTACGATCGGCCAGAATTTTATGATTCTGGGGCAAGAGATGGGTGCCCTGATTACGACGAGCATCACACAATTGGACGCATTAGAGGCGCTGCTTTTTGGGCGCAGTTGTTAATGGAATTTCTGATTACATAATGTGTGAATAAATCACATAACGTTTTTGAAGTTGTTGTTCAGTGTTTTGGCGGTCGGGTCGGTTTATGCTGCATTGTTTATTAATTTCGACAATTACGGCAGTAATAAAATTAACCAATTCACTGACTCTTCTGGACAATCCTCAAACAATTTGTCTCTAGAATAAAGACTGGTGCAAACAACAAATAAAATTGCTGGTATAAACAACAAACTGCGCTGTTTTGGAATCTTTAAAGGTTGTGTTTGTTTTTGGTTCAGAACCGTTACAATTAATTGTATTTTACCCTAATCCAAAAGCAAAGTACATTCGGAAGTGAAACATTTTAAATACCGTTTTAGCGAAACTTGTTTTTCACTTTGAACCCCAAAACTACACAAGCCCGCGGGGTTTTCCACGGGTTCTCCAAAAAGAACTCTTCTGGCTCGGCTCGTTCCCGGCGGATGTTGCTCTTTTATCCATCGCTGTTGCTACATTTCTTCTGCACTTCTCTCCTCCAATTGAGCCGGCCGCGGTCTTATGTGTGGCTTATGGCAATAAAACTTTCAACTTTCATCCTGTATTGCACTCGAAACCCCCCTGGTTTACTCATGTGTAGACTTTCATTAAAAGCTTTTTTTCCCCCCGCACCGGTTGAACCGTTGCAAGATTCTGACCTCGCGAGAGGAAGTTTCACGCCGCCGCCGCCGTAAGGAGATCGCGCATATCTATGTAGATTTTCTCGCGCATAAAATCTAACCAGTCATCGTCATTATTTTAATAGCCAGCAGCAGTAGATCGAGCAGAAATTAACAACACGCTTGGGAGTGGAGATTTTGAGTCTGCTAATTTTTCATAAAGTTCATCGGAGGGGTTTAAACGGCGCTACTAACCGTGCGGAATCGAGCGAACCCGCAGAGTTTAATTCCCGGAGCAGGTCTGGGGGCAAATGTGGTGCACCCAAAAGAGGGAAGCCAAATCTCGAATGACAATGTCAAAAAAAACTTCGGTGCTACCAGGAATCAAGACGATACCCTGTGATCGCTTTTGAACTCTTCTACCGCTGCGCTGTGCTCGCTTGTTGGCAACAGAGAGCCCGAGCAGACGGAAATAACTTGGGAAAATCATTTTTTGATATTCGAAAATACTAGACCAATAACATTTTATCTAAATTATAACAGGATTCGATATTCGTCGTTATGATTTTTTTGTTATTGGATTGTTATTATAATAACAGACTTATAACATTTTTAGTTATTCTTCGAACAAATCTTTGTTACTATTTTTTGTTATTTTAACAACTAATCCGATCATCCCAATAACAGTTGGAGGTATTCTTCCATAACAAAAAATGTTGTTCCAAAGTTTTTTGGCTTTCAACCAATATCAGACCAATGACAAATTTTGTTTGTAACATAAACAGTTATCAAACCCTTATGCAAAAATTGATTTTTCAAGAAGATTCAATAACACTTTCTGTTATTTTAACAGTATTTGTTATTGAAATGGCATGAATTTTGTTATTACAGTCTGCCCGGGAGGTAGAATGTAAACATGCACAGAAAAGCTACCAATAAATGCGTTGTTTCGCAAGTCGCACTGAACGTCAAAGGCCTACTGTTTGGGTGTACCTCCTGTCTGTAGGAAAACTATTATTGTGCAGAATTCACGTCGAGGAAAAGCAGAATCAACGCTTTTGTTTACGTTCAACCCGCTCGTTGTGCACCGTGAACACTGTGTAGTTTGAAGCCTCTGCACAAAACAAATGTTGCTTCCTGCTTCTGCCCAGCAGCCGTTCCGTACGCGTTCATGGTTCAACGCGGTGAACATGATGACGCGTGAGCTGGATGACGACAGCACGGCGATGTTCCACGTGTCTGTGCTACCTTATTTGAGACATTGTATACAACATTCGACACGACGAGTAGGGAGTTGTAGGAGCACACAAAAAAAGAACATATTTCATTGTATGTTCGACAGAGGTTTGTGTTTTTCTGGCTGATGCTCTTTTGGATCATCCAACTCCGACGAAACGGCAAGTGTGTCGTAAACACGACATCTGATTTGAGATGTGTTTTATTACGTGGTAGGCGCTTACACGGCTGAGATTGATGCCTGGTATAGGGGGTGGTAACATTAGATCTGGACCGTCAGATATTGACGCCTGCCATAGTGACTCACTCGACTACAGAGTTGCCAACTCCAACGTAGTACAAGCTCACGGACGCTGCTCAGAACTGTACCGTACCCCCAACTTCAACGTTGACGGCGGCATCGCTGGAACCCACGGAGAGTTGCCGTTCAGAGATCAAAGCGTACTCAGCGAAGAAGATCATCCACCAAAACGACTCATTACTTGTGTGCCGCGGAGTAACGCCTCTTTCCGCAAAATTTGCGGACACGCGCGCCTATTGGCACTTGTTCCGACGACGACTGTGGCAACTATTGTACCCGCGGCGGGACGGTCTTTACGGGCGGTGCGGACAAAATTTATATTTCCTTCATCCGCCGGTACCGCACAAACAGATGCTGTGCGAACTGCCGGAGCTGCTGCTGCTGGGAAAAGGAAATAAAACTGCACGCAACTTCATCTGGGTGGGCCCGCGTCGTGGACGTCGAACGGCGATAACATTTGAACTTGAGTGTTTTTGTTGTGCGCAACTATGAAGCAGATTATAAACTAATGCGCTACAATTTGTTATGCAACTCATTAGAGGGTAATTATAGCAGGGGTAGTCATCCCATCTACAAATTCCTCTCGATTCAGCTTGGATTCCAGCCTGCTTCCCGTCTCAAAGCGGGCAACCTGCCACACCTTCTTGCCAAATTCTTATACAATATCCCATTCCAACGGGCAGAGCAAAAAAAATCATAACTCCAGCACGTCCATCAACGATTTTTTTGAACAACAACCGTCGCAGACGGAGAACACAGCGGATCCCCCGCCGTTCTACACCCGCCAACCTGTCCCGACGTCGTCAGGCTATTGACCCAGAAGAGGAGTCGTTTCGCGCGCGCGTTTCGGTCTTCCTCGAAGACCAAAACAATGACGACGATTTTTGGGTGTTTCTTGTGCTGGTTCGTCGAACACGACATTCCATCGCGCGCGCGAATTTCGCGCAAAATCAGTGCTATGATTCATCCAACCTGTTTCGAGCTTTGGAAGGTCGGTTAACTTCGCGTGCGCCCACGTGAAATTGGAGGGAATATTGCACACAAGATTATAGTTGCGGCTGGGGAAACTTTGAAGTTTGAGGTTTTTTTGCGATGACTTTCAGGTGGGGAGATCTCACCTGTGACGACCTCAATTCTTTGCCTGTTTCTTGCTTCCTGTAGAAGGATTAAATTTCAAAATATTTTACCTCCTTGGACGAAGGACGCTTAAGGTTCGTGATCAAAGTGTTGAAGACAAAGGAAGCAGGAAGTGGTCAAATTTTGGATATCACCCAAACGGCGGTCACATGATTGTGATGCATGGCGGCATGAAATTATATCAGAATCTGCATGAAAACTGTCCTCATGCATTTTTTGCGATATAGGGGTATGACATTTTTGCCCGTTACTGACAATTATCGACATTACCGACGGCTTTTTGTTTATAGTTCACAAAAAAACCCTTAACAGAGCGAGGATTGAACCACCAATTTCTTGGTTATTGATCCGACACGCTACCACCGCGCCATGGACACTTGATGAAATGTGAGTGAAAGAGCACCACAATATTCTTCTTTTTGGAGTGTTGCTCGGGGACGGGCCAGCATTATATGTGTTGGTGAGAACTGTAGATCGCTGAAATGTTTACACGCGAGCTTGCTGCAAAAAATGTTATGAAATGTGACATTTTCTGCAGCAAATCCACTGTTGCAGATTTTGAGAGTTATTTTTCCTTTGGGTGTAGGAAGGTTGTTGAGGAATATATAAAATTTGAGAAGCTTTGCAGTCTGGACTCGATTACACAACTCAACATTTTTGAAGTTGATGTCAGTAAACGCTTCAGTTTCGCAAGAGTTTGCGCATGGTTGCTTAAGACCAGCATTCCATGGAATTTATACCAAAATCACAATTTTATTTATTGGCAGGAATTCACTAAAACTCAATTCGTGTTCACGGAGCCCAAATCTATCATACCTTGACAAAAATTAAGCGGTTATTGATATCAACTTGAAAATTAACGAGTTGTGTTATTCGAAATCCTCGCAAAAAATCACTTCAGATAATCCGAACTAAGGAGTTGTAGTTTGATGACCAATTGGTAAAAAATCACTTACTTTTCCAAAACTGCATCTTAGAACAGTGTTGTCAAATGATCAACTTTTCATACTTATTGGAAAGATTCTCCAAATATAAATAACTAACGGTTTTCAAAAAAGTTACCAAATCTATTAACATTTACAACATCTGGCTACAAAAAGTTAAGTGATTTCCATTTATGTTTTAAAATATTCTAACAGTGTTGCCAGATTACTTTTTTCCAAGAATGTACCGAATAATGACTCAGGAAGTTATTTGCAATACCAAAATCTGGCCCTCAAACATTCTCGATATTAGTCACGATTTGTTATGACAGGGTTGCCAGATAGTTATTGTTTTGACTGATCGGAAAGATTCTTCTAAAAAACCATTGACATCTTAACGCTTACAGTCCGAACGTCTGATGCGAGATACCGAAAAAAACTAAAAAATGCTGTATCTTTGGCCTCTATGGACCAAATAAGTTCGTTCACCCCTCAAAAGAACCGGACAAATCTCTATTTTCAGAAAAAATCCGGAATAGGTCACTTGGCCACGGAGTTATTCCGGAACCTAGGGTAGGTTTTTGTCCGGGTATGCAACCCAATCTACAAATCATGATTATTATAATAAATTCTTCAGAAAAACCATCCCAATTTGCTCCAAGACCTATTCTGGACATATTAGGCATATTCCTTTGATCCCGGACCTACGGATATGAATTGGCCACCCTTCCGGAACCGACCGGATGCCGAATTCTACATCAAGTCTAATATGGCTTCCGATATGTCAAACGACACTGATTTCGGCTCAGGAATTCAAATTTTACATCCTCAGTACGTTCTAGTGCCATTTGGCCACCCTGCCACCAACCCGGAATATCCGTAAAATGGTTCCGATGGACCAATTTCGGTAATTTCACAAGAACACTTTCCGACATGTCAAACAACACTGATTTTGGCTCAGGAATTCAAATTTGACATCCTCACTACGTTCTGGTGCCATTTAGCCACCCTGCCATCAACCCGGAATATCCGTAAAATGGTTCCGATGGACCAATTTCGGTAATTTCACAAGTGTACTTTCCGATAAGCTTTATACCTTCCAAAAATGGTTCCACTTTATGACTCTCGAATGGATCTTCAAATATGATTCAGTGTTGCCATTTTTGTTTATGTATACCAAAAATTTGAATAGTCATTCTAAACCTTTTTCAACATTATAGATTTCAACTATTTCTATCATTGAAGTTAGTTTAGAATAAACCACATAGTTTAAAAACAATTCAATAATTTAAGCCATTTTAATTTCATAACAACTCATTTCATACTATCTCACCTCAACAAAAGCACCGATCAATTAAAACGAGAACCCTCAATCAGTGACCCTGTAACCACAGGATTGCAGGGCCTAGAATCAAACAGAGCAATCCCGCAGCAATTTAAATTAAACATTTCCGTTTTCAATTAGGAGAACCGAGAAAACAATCTTCTTGCATCACGTTCTAGCGTATGTGAGCCGGCGCGCGATAAGCCAACGAGATCACAGCGGAGTGAAATATGGAGAATGGAGCGAAGGAGGGAAAGCAAACAATTTAATTACCCCCGGGTTGAATGAATGAAACAAAAAACTATATTAAAACGTAAAAAAACAACAACACAGGAAGACACCCGTGGAAGCCGTACCAAATTGAATCAAAGCCAAACTCCGCGGAGAATCTGAATGAGTCGTGTTCTAGTGCTGGATCACAAAAAGTGGGGAGATTGGTAGGAATTATCTTAAACGATCCCTCGTATATCATGGCTGCATGTGTGTGAGCTGAGCCTTCTCGACCATGCTGACAGCTTTACGATCGGGCTACCACAGTGGGGATGTCCCAAGAACCACCTCGATACGATTTATTAGAAGCTGCGATTAAAGAACACTTTGTTCGCGCTGCTATCACGTGTTGAGTTCCACCACTCATAACAGACGAAACGAGTAGATTGATGACTTACAAGTGATAAGTTTGACATAATTAGGCTGTATAGAGCTCGCCAACGCCCCAGCGTCGTCCATTCGAATACACCATGGACTCCATGGTTCCATACGGAATGCACATGACGTACGATGAAAGCCGTCTGCAGTTATGATTGCTGGTGATGGCAGCAGCTATTTGTTTTAATTTATGGCTTGCATGTTTGTTTAGAAAACTGTGACTGTGAGATGCTCATTTTTTGTTGTTTTTCACTTGAAGAATGGAATGTTTCATACTTTCCAGCAAGTCTGCTTCGCGCAGCGGTTTAAATACCACGAGAAGTTGGCATCGTGCTTGAACGAGGCTTAGACTTCATGAACGGGAAACATCCAACCAGACGGTAACTTCCGCAGCAGCCTCATTATATTGAGACCTGGTCGGTATAGATTGGTCTTATATATATAATTTCGAGTGAGAACAACGAAAGGAAGCAATTTTGGGTTTTAAATTCTCATGGACTCAGCTTCCTCTCAGCGGGGTACAACTTCATCGGTAGTATACTTGGGATGAGTAGCTCCTCTTTCCGTAAAAAGTTGCATGAGGATCTGCTCGGAGCAATTACTCCAATGTTGTATCATGAATCCACGGAGTAGAATTGAACTCCCCAGGACAAACAAAGCCCAAGTTACCCTGCCCAAACTAAGTAGTCCAACGCAAACTGCTCCAAAACATTCTCACGTGCAGAGCATCCTTTTTTGGCCCACTGCCAGCCAACTCTTCCGAAGATTGCTCTTCCCATAACTTCTTAGCCCTGTTTCTGCCTGTCCAGAACGTGAGAAATTTTGCATTTTCATAATTGCCGCTAGCGCTGACTGGTTCGTCGCAAGCTTATTAAGTGCGGGGACCCCCTCAAAACAAGAACTAAATGGCCTGAAGAAGCCCCGTCCGTCCCAACTCGGATTACCCGCGGCTCCAACTTTCCACAAAAAGGGCGCGTCCGCGTACAAATTCTCGGTAATAAATTAATGGCTTTAATTCGTCTCAACTATTTCTCGTTGTCGCGTAGGTTTAAGGAAGCATGGGATTTATGTTGGGTTGGTCGGTCCCGCGCCAAGGATAGGAAATTCTGCGGATTCCGACGACCGGGCAATTAAAACTGTCACTGTCAGACGCGTTGCATTGCGTTGTTTGTCTACGCGGGGCGAAGTTCTTCGTTGGAATTCGTGGTGGTTGGATGATGTGGTTGGTCTTCTCACGCCGCCGCTAATCTGGCCCGGTCACGGGACGACGGGTTGGTGCACCACCCGGGTAAACAGAGCTGTATTTGCCGAGACTAAATAATTTCTCTTCTGGCCAAGCAGGTTTAAGGTTGGGCGCGTTTTGGACGGATTTGGGTGGAATTAGACAGTGTGGCGTTACGTGCGCTTGGATTAGACCCGTCTGCGACTATTCGGATCGTCACTAGGTTGAGGTCCGGGATGAAATCTTGATCCAGAGTATAAATCACCGTCACTAGCGTGATTTTTGGATTACGGAATTAATTCTTTAATTAACTCTTTTAAGATTGAGCGAAACAAGTCTAAACTAAAGTTCTTCGAGCAATTCAACCTGCATATGTTTGATAGGTTTCACCAATCTGAGTACTATCCATGAGTTGAGCAACCACGTTTTATGTCCATTACGTAAACAGACTCTTAAAACTAGACGGGGCTAAACGGCTCGCTTGACGATGTAATGACAGTCTCTGATCATTCAAATTAGTCAATCTAGGGCTTCCTGCCCTAAGGGCAACAGAGCTTGATACTGCTCAAGCGAGGGATTTATAAGCTAGCAAAGTCATAGTACAGAATTGAAGCTTTTCAAATGAATCTTGCTAGCTTCGTTTATTCATAAATTTGTTTCAAAAGTTTTATGTTCCGGGTTTTTTTTTCTTTATTTTTTTTTATAAAAATAATACATTAAAAACATAAGTTTTAAATTCAGTGTCCCAATCGAATTGTCAAAACCGGATTTTTTGGAGCTGCCAAAAAAGGATTTTTCATCGGTATGATATTTCATGCCATGTCGGTAAAAAGTTTGGCGGGGTTTGACACTCCTACGCCAAATGTCTGCCTGACATATGGCATTAAAAAAAATTAGCAAATAAAAGAAAAAAACGATTTTTTTCGTGATTTGATTTTTTTTTTTTCACAACAATAAAAGCTCAAGTTAAAAAATTAAAAATGTCAGAAAAACTTTGACAACTTTGTTATTCAAAACCAAACATTTTTTAAATGTCTTATCCTAATAACGGTTATCTAAAGAGTGTAACAAAATTGAATTGGCGGGCATTCAGGGGTTTGTTCCGGTGGGCATACTGAGCCCAAATCACAAATATGAGCTTGATTGGACGTAACAGGAGCTGGCGCTCCGCCCTTCAATTTTAAATGGGATTTAACCCGTAAAAATACTTTTTTTTTCAAAAATGTCTATTTTTGAGGCACTTTGGCCACCAATGCATCATTGGCGTGTAGGCCAGATCCTTGCGCATCTTTTGGTATATAAAACATTGAAGTTTGGAGCACCCTGGAGCTCGGTACAGACCTTCAAAGTTTGGCATTTTTTCGAAAAATCGGCCCCGGCAAAAAAGATATGCGTCACACCTCGCGACGCCCGAGAAGCTATTTGATTTTACCGGGGCCGATTATTCGAAAAAATGCCAAACTTTGAAGGTCTGTACCGAGCTCCAGGGTGCTCCAAACTTAAATGTTATATATACCAAAAGATGCGCAAGGATCCGGCCTTCACGCCAATGATGTTGGAAATAAACGCTTCAGTGGCCAAAATGCCTCAAAAAGTGACATTTAAAAAAAATCTTTTTTCACGGGTTAAATCCCATTTAAAATTGAAGGGCGGAGTGCCAGCTCCTGTTACGTCCATTCAAGCTCATATTTTGGATTTGAGCTTAGTATGCCCACCGGAACAAACCCCTTGAATGCCCGCCAAAAAGTCATTTTTGTTACATCCTATTTTCTATACCCGTGAAACCGTTAAATTTCAACGGATTATAAATGGGTAATTCTCCGCCAACTCACACAGCAGTTGCCCCGACCCCTCTTCGATTTGCGTGAAACTTTGTCTTAAGGGGTAACTTTTGTCCCTGATCACGAATCCGAGGTCCGTTTTTTGATATCTCGTGACGGAGGGGCGGTTCGACCCCTTCCATTTTTGAACATGCGAAAAAAGAGGTGTTTTTCAATAATTTGCAGCCTGAAACGGTGATGAGATAGAAATTTGGTGTCAAAGGGACTTTTATGTAAAATTAGACGCACGATTTGATGGCGTACTCAGAATTCCGAAAAAACGTACTTTTCATCGAAAAAACACTAAAAAAGTTTTAAAAATTATCCCATTTTCCGTTACTTGACTGTAATTTTTTTTGGAACATGTCATTTTAAGGGAAATTTAATGTACTTTTCGAATCTACATTGACCCAGAAGGGTAATTTTTTCATTTAGAACAAAATTTTTCATTTTAAAATTTCGTGTTTTTTCTAACTTTGCAAGGTTATTTTTTAGAGTGAAACAATGTTCTACAAAGTTGTAGAGCAGACAATTACAAAAATTTTGATATATAGACATAAGGGGTTTGCTTAGAAACATCACGAGTTATCGAGATTTTACGAAAAAAAGTTTTGAAAATGTTACTTTTTGCGTTTCTCTTTGTTTCGTCGTCCGTGTCTGTTGTGGGTGACCATGAACGGCCATGATCGATGACGACCAATTTTATCAAAACTTTTTTTTCGATGAAAAGTACGTTTTTTCGGAATTCTGAGTACGCCATCAAATCGGACGTCTAATTTTACATAAAAGTCCCTTTGACACCAAATTTCTATCTCATCACCGTTTCAGGCTGCAAATTATTGAAAAACACCTCTTTTTTCGCATGTTCAAAAATGGAAAGGGTCGTACCGCCCCTCCGTCACGAGATATCAAAAAACGGACCTCGGATTCGTGATCAGGGACAAAAGTTACCCCTTAGGACAAAGTTTCACGCAAATCGAAGAGGGGTCGGCGCAACTTTTCCCGATTTCGTGTGAGTTGGTAGAGAATTACCCAAATGCAATTTGACCTTAGGCTACCATTAATTAAAACTAGTGACGCTGAACTTAAAAAAGTCCCGCACAGGTTGATCGACTCTATTAACCTCACTCGCCGAGAGATCGCGTGTCCGCGCCTTCAAAACGGTTTTCCGCCAACCACCAAAACATGACCTATTGCCATGTAAGAATAGACAATAGACCGGGGTGGTATTTCCTCTCGCAGATCTCAAACATGTAAGCTTCTTTGACGCGGAGAAGTTGAGTGATTTTCCAACCGCAATCCCACAACCACAGAACAAGCGCACGAAGGAGATGTATTGTGCAGAACACGCACGCGCTCAAAGAACATGGGCCTGCGTGGTTTGCGTTGCGTTACCGGTAATTAATTTAATTAAACTGTAATAAACAGCATAAGTGACCGCGATTTTGGACCTGCTGTAACCCCGCCAACAACGAAGCAAGGTCGGATTGCGTGCGAAGATGGGCTCCTACGGCTTTACGCGTCAACGCGCAGACGAGTCACAAAAATAAATCTTAATTTATCGTCCCCAATAATTGGACTGGGCGACGACGGCGTTGATTGGCATCACAGGTCGTAACTTTTCCAACCGGCCCATACAATAGAAATAATTGTGTCGAAAATGGGCGATTGTTTTGACCAACGCTTCACTTTCGTGGAGGTTTGCTCGCGACACAGATTAACAAACAAAGTGCCATCTTCGAAGCCATGAATCAAACGAACGCGCCCCCGCGGCCCTCCTCTTCAACAGCTCGTTAACAATTACATCGAAAAAGCGCGTCAACCGATGATGATGGTGATTTACGAAATAGCTTCCACAACCGCGCCATCCGTACGATTCTGGGTGACCATAAATCCACTCTGGACTGCAGGGAAAGAAGGGAAGCAGCAAAAAAAACAACCGCATTTGAATATTTACCCACATCTGGCGTTCTAGGAAAGTTTCCCCGAAAAAACTTCACAATAAGCAAATAAAACTATAAAGGCATTCCATTCTCGTGTACAACTGTGGGGACTGTGTGAGAGAGAGTACGAGGGGACCGAACAAATTCCCCACAGTAAAATTTATATATGATAACTGAAAACGGAGTGAATGCAAATGGGCACTTCCTTGTATGGCGCCAGCCGAGCAAAGTCAGAAGCATTTTTCAAATAAACTCATATAAATCAGCCGGACCACCATAAAACGATTGACCAACTAACGGAGCCGTGGTCCACATTTGCCAATTGTTGACCTGAATGTTTTCGAGTTTGAGTTTAGAGTTTGACCAAAGATTCTTTTTGCCTCAATAAGCAAATTTACTCGAAAATTTAGCTTCTTGCACCCACAGGAAATGCATACTGCATAAAGTGTCATCCTTGTCTTGCAACATTAAATCTCGATTAAATTTTCAAAAGGTCCTATCTGCATAGGAAACCCATGAGGGATAGGTTGTTTTGAAAATTTAATCTAGAAATAATAGCTTATCTATCAAAATATGCATGAAACACGTTAGCTTTCGCTAAAGTGCAAATTTGTAATCCCCCGTTACAAAAAAATGCATGAGAATCAGCGATTAAAAATCTTCATCATAAGATATTCCTTTGACACTTACTAAGAGAGAAATTTGAAAGAGAATTGTCTCTCCTCTCCAAGCATGAAATATCGGTGAAAACAAAACTATAATAACGATAACCCGCGGAATTTCGCTACTTCATTCGCCAGGTGAAAATACCTGTCACTTTTCGTAAATGACCAATGTTCGTAAACAAAACAAAATAAATGCTTAAAACAATGAGATTCACGTTTGGATTCACGAAAAAATCATTTAATGATTGATGTTTTTTTTAATTTCGAGAGCAATTTTCTTCACCGTGTTTCACATTCTCTCTCTATCCTGGGTGAGAGAAGTTACTAGCGAAACATGAAACTTTGCGATTATCACTGATGACGATTTTTGCAGAAAATATAACAAAAATAAAACAATGATTTTTTTTTCTGAGCACTATAACTTTTTTTTAATTTTTTTAATTTTTTATTTTTTTAACTGGGCCACAGTTGATTTAAAGAATCACAGTTAATATTTTGTGTTTCGATATTTTGCAAAAAATAAATAAAAAAAGTGACATATAGCTAGAGCAGTGTTTCTCAACCGGTGAGGAATTCCCCCCTGGGGGGGAATTTGGGCATTCTTGGGGGGGGAATGAGGATGCAAAAGATATTCAATGTCTTTAATGTTTAATGTTAAAGTTGTCCCGCCCGTGTGGATCAATCGGACCGCGCACTGGACTCACAATCCAGAGGTCGCCGCGGCGGGCGCTCTAAAATTCTTTGTGTAAATATGGGTATTCGGCGCCGTCGCTCCTTGCCATACTTTCATACACTTAGGAGCCCAGGGCGGCGAAGTCCTTGTAGATAAAAAGGAAGACACTAGTGGTTGGTACTAGCAATGGTGGCCGACAGCTATAAAGTCAACTTCGTTTTTTTTAATGTATTTTCAAAAATTAAATCATTTTCTAATACTTTCTTAGTAATTCTTCATGTTTTCATATGAATCAGAAAATTTGATGAGTTCTTAAAAATATTTGAAATAGCTTTATTTTGAAAAAATCTGGATTATTTTTACAGTTTGTCCATCATGATCATTTTCATTAATTTGTGTTTTGGCTGTTGTTTCCATCTCAGCTGCTCTTTAAAATACATTGGAAATATTGTTTGTGACTGTTTGATTTGATTTTCTTTTAGAATTTTGGGTTTATGCTGAATAATAAAACAAAATTAATTGTAATAATAAAACTAAAAGTTTAAATTTTTGTTGACAAACAGTTCTTCAATTGAAAATAAAAATTAAAAAAATAAAATTTTCACAATGTATGTAAGATTGAATTCTGTCAGGCTTCAAAACAATTTTTTATATGTTTTTTGTTGTTGTACTCTTTCTATCATTACTTTTTTTTACTTTTTTTTATTTCTAAAGATATAAGAATTAATTTATTTTTTTGCGATTAGCATTTTCTTAATCCCTTTGTTTTTTTTCTTAAAACAAAACTTTTTCAATTATGTTTGATTAAATCAAACCAATTGTTTAAATACATTTTTATGTGTTTTTTGTTGTTATGCTCTTTCTATCATTAACACAGACTTTTTTATTTCTAAAGATATAAGAATTATTTTTTTTTTCGCGTTCAGCTTTTTTAACTCCCTATGTCTGTATTTTTTTTAAACAAAACTTTTTCAATTATTTTTGATTAAATCAAACAAATTGAAAAGAACAAAAGTAGTTCAGTTTATTTCGCAATAACAAATTCAAAATTTTTGTATGATTCGTTTACTCATGATTTTAAAACATCAAAGTTTTATTATTAAATATTTAATACAAAATTATGTTAGTTATTCAATTTTACAAAAAAATAGTTAAAAATGAGGGAGGGGGGAAAGAAGGTCTTTCAAATAAGCCAAGGGGGGAATGCAACGAAAAAGGTTGAGAACCACTGAGCTAGAGCGTCCAATCACCCGGGATTACAAAATTCCCGGGAAACGGGAAATTTTCAACAACTTTCCCGAGAAATCCCGCGAATTCCAGGGAAATTTTAAATTTGTCGAAAATTGTTCATTCTTGGTTTTGATTATAATTCTTCAATAAAATTGTTTAAAATAGATCAACATAAGTGCGAGGGTCAATTAATGTCTTAACCGCTTGTAAAAAAAAAACAAAAAAAAAGAATATTTATAAATTTTCTAAGTTTATAGGCTGTCTTTCTATTGGTATAAAATATCAACAAATAATCATTAGTATTTTTTGTTACGTATTATTTTTCACAGTGTTTGTACAACGAGTAAAATGAATCCCAATTAACCAAATTAACCAAATCCTTCTTGCACAAAATGAGACATTAAATAATATTTTTTCATGCATACCATTTGGTCATGGTAAACAAAATCATAAAAAAAAATTAAGCTTGGCAGAAAGAGGTGTCTTATTTTCAATTGAAACAACAACAATTTTCTGTACTGTAAACTGTTAATTGAATAAAAACAACAAAAAATTAGAAAGCCCAATTATTATTTGATGTAAATTTAAGAAATGTGCCAAGAAGTTAGGAAAATGAATACTTGTGCTTGAATTTCGGGAATTCCCGGGAAATTTACAAATTTCCCTGGAAACGGGAAATATATTTTTCCTGGAAATCCCGGGAATTTCCGGATTTTTTTTCCAGGGTCGGGAATTTGGACGCTCTGCATAGGGCTTAGGAACCAATTACATATATCTTGGCACTGGCTGAATCATTTTATAAATTTAAATGAAAATTGCGTAAAGGATGTGTGTGTTTTTGTAATAATTGAATATTAAAAAAAAAATTGGCCAGATCTGGCGAGACTATCATTAAATATCGTAATAATGTTAGAAGATCTCAATTTTCAAATTTCGTAAAATTAAAAAATGGCCACGAAAATCAACAAGCATAATGCAACTTCCGAAATCGTACAATAACGCTTTTCTGATTAAGCAAGGTTTCACAAAAGGTCAGACGTTGCTTAATTCACT